>NW_027494211.1:0-285711 GCF_021521415.1 Bidens hawaiensis
GTACCCCGCCCATGACGGTAGGCTTGGTCAGCCTACCTGAGGCGACGACCCAGGCGGCCGCGCCTGCTTCCGCTGGTTCAGTTGCTCAATCCATTGAGCCAACTGTTCCAGCTGTAACGACATCACCGCCGGCTGTCAGTGCCATTTTTACATCATCTTTCACTGAGCCGGCGGTTACTTTTGCTGCGGACTCTGCAACGGCGACCGCGGCGGACTTCACCATGCCTCCTCCGTCATCGGCATCGACGGCCGATCCTTCAGGTATGCATGGGGCTTCTTGCCAAGCTCTGCCTCCTTCCCGTCTACCTGACCTCTTGGACGGCTTTCCCTTGGGTTCAGGTGACGGGTTTGGCGGCTATCGGCCTGTTATCGACCCTACAGGTGCGTAGGGTTCTCTTGGCCTATTATTATATATATATATATATATATTTTTATATATCATCTTTTCCTAACTGCTTTTTGTGTTTTGCAGTGTCGGATTCCAATGAAGTGTATGTTCCACGCTGGAACATCCGCCGAGGAACAACCCTTCGCACCCCTGTGGAGTGCGTGGAGTGGGCTCGTCACGCTGCTCCCAGTGGTGCGTTGGGGGAAGCCATGGCTAGCTACCAGGAGGGTAGGCTAAGCAATGAGCTTCGGGTTCTCCTGGCCCGGATGCAGGCGCGCGTCGAGCTGCTTTGTCGTGAAAACGACAAGTTAAAAGCAGCTCGCCTTCAGGAAGTAGCTCAGGCGCGGGCTGTCCGGGAGGAGAATAGGAGGCTTTCCGCCGCGGCGGCGGAGAAGGAGAAGGCGTTCAAGGCCCTTGAAGTTGAGGTTCAGGCCCGTCTCGAGGCTCGCTCCAAGGCTGCCCAAGCTGTTAATGAACAGCTTCGGCTGGCTAAGGAAACTGCTAGGAACGCAACTGAAAGGGCCACCAAGGCTGAAGCTGTTGCTGAGCCTCTACGCGTGGAGAATGAAGAGCTTAAAGCCAAATTAGAGGCTCTCCAGCAGGCTCATGATGCCTTGGCGATGGAGGACGCGAAGAAGCTCCAAGAGATCCTGGACCAGAGGGGCGTGCTTGACCACACTGAGCGGAAGCTAAAGGGCGTCGAAGAGGCTGCTGCAAAGGAAGTGTTGCTTGCCAACCTTAATAAAAGTGAAGCCGAACGCGCCTGTACCCAAGCTCAAGCCGCCCTCCAAGAAGCTCTGGTTGCCAAGGAATGGCTTCTTCGAGAAGCGTTTGTCTCAGGTAAGCTTTTCATGTCTTTACGCTTTCCTTTGTAAATAGAAAAGGTTCTGATACTTGTATTTTTTCTTTTTAGGTTGTGCATCGGGTCTTCTTAGAGACGTCTTATGACGATGCTATGAGCGCAGCCCTCAACGCTTCTCATGAGGATGGGGAAAAGGCCGGCTTCCTGCTTGGTCTAGGGTTCGTTGAGAAAGGCATCCCGCCTTCCAACTTCCCTTTGTATGATGTGGATACTGAAGCTGTTTACGACCAAGCAGTGAACCAGTATGCCGTCTTCCCGCATCCGGTGGTGGAGAAGGTGAACGAAGTCGCTGCTGCTGATGATGGGCTAGCTATCCTTAAAGCTTTCCTTGAACCACCACGCTCTTCTGATGGAGCGGGTCCAAGTGGGAGTGGTCCTGAAGCTTGATTCTGAAGATACCTTTCCACCATTAGCGTAGATTTTTTCTTTTGTATAGCTTCTTTTGTATGCGGGTATGTACCCAGCAATCTTTGTAATATTTGAATTTGATGGAATAAAGATTGTTAGTTCTTTGCCTTGTTTATTTTACGCATGTTTTGATCTAACTTAGCAATTTCTTTAGTACTTAGATAAGTTAACTTTTTAACGTGGTAAATTATAAGTTTGTTTCGCTTCCTCTTTCATGATTGTGCTGTGCGGGTATGACCGTCACTTACACTTAGTAGGATGGCTTAACTTTACTTATATCTGACCTGCGTGGAAGTTTTCCTCATCTTTTCCTTTGAAATTTTCTAAGTGTTCAGAATAAGTTAACCTTTGAACGTGGTAGATGATAGGTAAGTTTTGCTTCCTTGTTCGTGATTGTGCGGGTAAGACCGTCACTTGCACTTACAAGGATGGCTAAACTTTACTTACATCTGACCTGCGTGTAGGTTTTCCTTAAAACTTGAAATTTTTACCGTTGTGTTTATGCGGGTTTTGCCGCCTTCCACACGTAACGACTTACTTCCCCGATTTATGCGGTGAATACCGGCACATCAGTGTGGGAAGTTCATAAGTATAAAGGTAAGGCTATTAACACATTGTGAAAGGAGAATCATTTCCATTAGAAGTGGCTCTAGGCCTTTTCTTTACAAGTTTGGAATTGATCTACATATAACATTTGCGTAATTGAGCTCCATTCCATGTTCTTGGGATGGGAGTGCCATCGAGCCTTTCGAGCCGGTATGCGCCCTTTCCCAGAACTTCTTTGATAAGGTATGGCCCTTCCCAGACCGGGGCCAGCTTTCCTGGGCGTTCTTGGTTCGAAGCCTCGTTGTTACGCAGTATGTAGTCTCCTACATTGAAGTTGCAGAGTTTTACCCGCGTGTTATAGTACTTTTGCATTTGTCGCTTGTAGTTCTCTTCACGCACTGCGGCTAAGTCTCTGCGTTCCTCGGTTAGCATAAGATCTAACCGTCTTTCCGCATCATTGTCTTCTGGCTGAATCAAGACCCTTGGTGAAGGTAAACCAATTTCGACTGGGATCATAGCTTCAGTGCCATAAGTGAGGCTGAACGGGGTTTCTCCCGTACTGGCCTTTTTCAGCGTTCTGTTTGCCCAAAGGACGTGTGGAAGCTCGTCCACCCAGCCGGATCTGTGTTCCAAGAGTCTTTTCTTTATGCCTTCAACGATGCTCTTATTTGCTCTTTCCACCTCCCCATTACCTTGCGGGTGTGCCACTGAGGTAAAGGTGTGGGTGATTTGAAGTTCTTTCAGCCACTGTTGTAGCTTCTTGTCAGCAAAGTTGGTGCCGTTATCGCTCACCAGATTCTGTGGAAGTCCAAAACGACAAATAATAAATTCCCAAATAAATTTTTTGATATGTTTCGCGGTTGTTTGGGCTAAGGGTTTTGCTTCTATCCACTTGGTGAAGTAGTCGATGGCTACCACTAGGAACTGAACATTTCCTGCTGCTGTAGGAAATGGGTCTGTCACATCGATGGCCCACTTCTGAAATGGCCATGAAGAGGTGACTGGAACAAGTTCATTCTTCGGGCGGTGCGTGTTGGGTGCGTAAAGCTGGCAAGACCTGCATTTTCTGATGTATGCCAGCGCATCCGTATGCATCCCCGGCCAAAAGTATCCCGCGTTGTTTAGCTTAGCTACAACAGCGCGGGGACCTGCGTGTACTCCACAGATGCCTTCGTGTACTTCCCGTAAGAGGTAGTCAGCATCTTGGTTGTCCACGCATCTTAAGAGTGGGCCAAGAAAGTTACGCCTGTAAAGGATGTCATCGATGAGTTGATAATTCAGTGCTTTACAGCGTAGTTTTCTTGCCTGTGTTTTTGACTCTGGTAGTGTACCTGCCGCAAGGTATTTTATTATTGGTGTCATCCATGTTTCTGTGCCGGTTTGGATGACACAAATTTCTTTGTGCGGGACCGAAGGTGTCTCGAGGAGTTCAATGCGGATGTCCTTTCCTAAGTGGGTGAAGGCTAAAGATGCAAGCTTGCTTAACGCATCCGCAGATTTGTTTTCACTTCGCTTGACGTGTATGACTTTGCAGTCGTTGAAATCGCGCATAAGGGATTTTGCTTGTGCAAGGTACAGGGTCATTGTGTCGTTCACGGCCGTGTACGTTCCGTTGATTTGATTGGCTACTAACATGGAATCCACGTGGGCTTCCAAGTGTTTCACTCCCATCTTACGCGCAATTCTCAGCCCAGCCAAGAATGCCTCATACTCGGCTTCGTTATTCGTACTTGGAAAATCCAGTCGAATAGCGTAAGTGTATTCTTGGCCTGCTGGGTTGGTTAGTTTCAGCCCTGCGCCTGAACCCTCGTTACTGGCTGCTCCATCAGTTTAGAGTCGCCAGACATCATTGATGTCTTGTGCTGGAGAGGGTTGAGCCTCTTCCTGGCACTCTTTTTCCCGCGATGCAGGCACTTCTGCAATAAAGTCGGCCAAAACCTGGCCTTTTATGGCTGGTCTTGGCTTATACTTTATCGCGTACTCCCCCAACTCAATTGCCCATTTTGCTAGGCGTCCCGATAACTCGGGTTTGCCTAGAACGTTTGCAAGTTTGAAGTTGGAGAGAATGGTGATTGGGTGACCCTGGAAATATCGTCTTAACCTGCGTGAAGCGTGTATAAGTGCTAAGACTAATTTTTCGAGGGTAGAGTACCGGGTTTCTACGTCTGTTAGGATACGACTGACATAATAGATTGGCATCTGGATGCCTTTTCGCTCTACTAGCAGGACTGCCCCGGTTGCTCTATCTGTTGCGGAAAGGTATAGGATTAATTCCTCTCCCGCTTTTGGTGCTGTGAGCGTTGGGAGTTCGATCAAGCGTGACCGAATCTCCTGAAAAGCTGCTTCCGCTTCTGGTGTCCAGCGGAAGTGCGTTTTCTTTAAACAGTTTCTCAACGTTGACACGAAGGGAAACGACTTATCCGCGTGGTTTGCCAAAAAGCGATTAAGTGCCACTAGTCGTCCATTCAGTGTCTGAGCCTGTTTGATGGTAGTAGGTGATTCCATTTTGATAATGGCTTCGACCTTTTCAGGGTTCGCTCTGAAGCCATCTTTAGTGACGATGACCCACAAGAACTTCCCTTCTTCCATTCCAAAGGCACACTTGCTCGGGTTGAGCTTCATGTTTATCTTCCTGAGCGTGTTGAAAGTTTCTTCGATGTCTTTCAACATCGCTTCTGGGTCAGGGCTTTTGATGACCAAGTCATCCATGTAGACTTCCAAGTTCCTCCCAATTTGGGCATGAAACTGGTTGTCCATCAAGCGTTGGTATGTGGACCCGGCATTCTTAAGTCCGAATGGCATCATTTGGTAACAAAATGTGCCATCGGGCGTCCGAAAAGCGGTTTTGTCCTGATCATCAACGGCCATGTGGATTTGATGGTACCCCTTATACGCGTCCAGGAAGCATTTAAGGCGGAACGGTGCCAACGAATCCACCTTAAGATCAATTTCAGGTAACGGATAACAATCTTTGGGGCATGCTTTGTTCAAGTCCTTGAAATCTATGCACATGCGCCATTGTTTGTTATTCTTCGGTACCATAACGGGATTTGCAACCCAAGTTTGATATCTCCTAACGCGTACGATGCCTGCGTCAAGGAGTTCCTTGACTTGGGTTCTACACGCGTTAGTTTGTTCTGGCCCCATTACTCTGCGCTTTTGTACGATTGGCGTAACAGCCGGATCGCATTTGAGCTTATGCTCTGCCTTACTTCGGGGTACACCAGTCATGTCAGCTGGTGTCCACGCGAAGATGTCAGCGTTTTTTTTGTAATAAGCGCTTGAGTAAGGTGCGTGTGGGATCAACAACTGTTGGGCCAATGGAGACGGCCTGGTCAGGGTACTTGCCGTTGAAGGCTCATCTTTCTGGTTCGGTGATGGTTGGTTTAGCCATCTTTGGTTTGGGTTTAGATGAGACAGATGCGATGCATACCTAGGGAATGCCGGTGATCATCGCTACACCCTCAGCTGTTGGCCATCCCATCATGCCGTGGACTGAGGATACCACGGCGTTGAATCTTGCCATCCCGTCTCTTCCGAAGAGAATGTCGTATGTGTGGTGTGGCTTCCTCATTACGACAAAATCCACGTCTTCTGTGCGTGAGTGATTCCCGTCCGTAAGAGTGACGGGGAAAGATAGGATACCCAGGGGGGTGTTTGTGCTGCCATCGAACCCTTCCATCGAGGCGCAGATCGTTTCCAGGCGTTCCTTGTCTTCGTCATCTAGCTTGTCGAAGAACTGCCTGTACATCACCGTTGACGAGGCGCCGTTGTCAGCAAGAGTGCGAGAAGTGATGTAGTGCCCCAGCTGGCTTTTGATGACGATAGGGCCTTCTTTGCTGGGTCCTCCTAGCACTCGCGGGAAGCGCACCTCAGCTTCCTTCCACGCACATGGTTCTGTCGTTCGCCTTTTTCTTCCTCTGATCTTACCATGAACCATGTTGATGCTGATGTCAACGGGCTTTCGTCCGTTGCCTCGGTACCGGTTGTCGTTCCTTCCTCCCTTCTTGATTGATGCCACCAGGTGTGCCAGTCTTCCATCCTTGACGAATGCTTCAACAATATCCTTCAAGGATGTACACTCTTCCGTACTATGACCTTTTGTCCCGTGGAAGTCACAGGATTTGCTCTGATCCGCATTAGGTCGCTGCCGGATCATTGGAGCTTTTGGCCATGGTAGCTTTTCAGTGGCAAATATCTCCGTGACGCTTTTGGTGAGTGGCGTCTACCGGTGTTTTTGGCTTGAAGGGTGTGTGTTATTTCTTCCGCCAACAAGAGGGTGAGAGCTGGATGAGGTGTCAAAGTTTACCCTTGACTGCCAAATACCTAGCTTCCTCTTTTTGTTCTGCCGGGCGATCCGAACATTGTTTTCTCTGGTCCTTTGCGTGTAGAGGTGTGTACTCTGGGGAAGATCCCTTCCCAGTTGCTTCTCCGTCTCGGCAAAGCGCTTGGCTGCCGTCATGATGGCATCCCATGTGGATGGCATGCCGTCCTTACCCGTCAATGTGCGGATAAGCTCTGGGTATTCGGCGCCCTGGATGAAAGCGGCGCGAACAAGATCTTCACTTATGTTGCCCAGACTTAGCTTTTTGGAGTTGAAGCGAGTGATGAAGTCTAGTAAAGATTCATCCTCCTCTCTGACGCAGTTGAGGATCGTCCACTGTTCTTCAGTATATTTCCTTTGTTGGCTGAAGTGTTGGCTGAACTTGTTTTGAAAGTCCGCCCAATCATATATGTGGTGGGCCGGTAAACGATCGAACCATGCCCTGGCCGCTCCAACCAGAGTCATCTGGAACATATAACACCACGTGGGTTCCGTCCAGTTACTGACGGTTGCCCCCGCAATGAATCTGTTCAAGTGGTCGTCTGGGTCGGATAGACCATCATAAGTGCCAATGTTGGACATTTGTTTGGCACTTCTCGGGGCGATTGCTTCCGCAATGTCCCTTGCGAACTTTGACTTTCCTGCATTTGTAGCAGTTGGTCTAAAGGTTTTGGAGAAGTCACGCGGGTTTCTCTCCGCATTCGTTGGTCTAAAGGCTTCCCCAAAATTCCTTTTTGGTTGGAAGTCCGTTTCCTTGCGCTTCCCTTTCGCCTTATGGCGAGGGTTTGCGTCGGTATCGGATTCTTCCCTCTCATCGTCTGAGTACTCGCACTCACTGTTCATATTGAGATGTTGGCGAGTACTGCCGAATTCGTCAGCCTGTTGAACTGAACGCAAGCGTTCATCCAATTCAGCTTGGAACTCTTTCTGACGTGCCTCGGCCCACGCCTTAACTTGATCTAGCGTTTGGCGAGGGACCCTCGTTCGTTTTTCCAACTGGGCATCAGTGAACCCCAGTGGAATATTTACTGCACTTGCCCCGGCTTGGGTAACCGGGGTAGTGTTCGCAAGATTTGTATAACCGCCGGTGTTCCCCCCAGTTGCTGGGGTTGTGGTTACCGGGGTTTCTTGGTCGATTACTGGCCTTTGGACCGGAGTAACGTTAACCATTTCTTCAGAAATTTTGAAAAAACTAAGAATTAGTTCTAGCTTTTGTCCCACGGATGGCGCCAATGAAGAAACACTAAGTGACCCGGGGCAGATTACGGATAATCTGGGGGTTAAGTAATGTTTCCCACGAGTATGAGGTCTAGCAGAGAAGGTTGTTCTTCAGGTGACCTGCAAAACAGACACCGTAAGCTCGTCACTGAGAAGGGGGGATTCCTCCTTGTGACCACCCTCCGGCGTGAGAATCAGACTAGATTGCTCTGAATATAAGTGTATATTAAGAGATTGCTAGATAAGATAATGAGATATCAGATGATGTCCTTACCATTCCAAGGTGTTGGAGTATTTATAGCCGAAGGTAGGTTTCCTAGAAGGTACAGCCGGCTGAATAGTATTCCTGTTCCACCAACAGTGGACTACGCACAGGCCATACTGGTTGGTGGATAGGCTACGGCCGACAGCTACAAGGTCGGCTGTACACTGTTCCTTTACTGCCGGCTACGCACTGTTCCACCAACTGTAGGCTGCGCACGTCCCATCGTAAGGGTTGGTGAGTAGGCAGCGGCTAATAGTGACAAACAGTACTAGAGGGTGCTCCTCCTCGTACTGTTGTCGGTGAGCTGTCACCCTGTGATTGGTTCATGGGCTGTTCTGGTCAAATCGTCTGTTCTGCCCATACCTTAGTAGGTATAGTACAAAAGATCTTCCAGAAGCATACGGACTGGCTCATTTAGGCGGGAGTATTCCCGCCTTGCTCATTCCTTCATATGACTACTGAAGTAGCTAGTGCCTTGTGCGTGTAGCCTTGCTGTTAGTGCGGGTAGCCTTCCCTGATGGCTTGTATCCGCAACTGCGGGAACAGGCGGGGTACTTCACCATTGGGAGGCTTTCCCTGCGGGTACAGCTGGCGTACTGCGCGTAAGGTTCTCTGAGCATGGTGGGTCCTGCGGGAGCAGTTGGTCGTTGCGTAGACGTCCCTGTTCAAGGTGAGTCTTGCGGGTCCAACTGGGCTCTGCTGGGACCTACCTCTTCACTCATGGCTCAAAACTTTAACTAGATCATAGCCACGCTTCTAACCACCAACATATGCTTTTGTGACTAACACCACCGGGTACATGGATTGTTTTATCGAGTTATTTTGTGACTAGATTTAGCAAATGTTGTTATTCGAAAGGCTTTGGTTACCTTTATAGGAGATAAGGCAATCGTTCCTCTCGCATTAATGGTGATGCTGTGGAAGGCTAAGTTGAATTTTAGATCCTCATTTTTACGGGGCTTAAATATTTTTAGTTACAACTCACTCAGCTCTCAGTCTCACAATTTTTCTGCAGGAATTATATGATTTTGAAGAAATCGTTTACAAATAATATGTGTCATCATATTCTTGTGTGTTAGGAAACTAAAAAGAAAACACATAAATTAACGAAAAGGTCCCTCGATTTTTAATATGATTTAGGCCTATCAAAAATTTGTTCTGATCCTTGTAGTTTTAGTTTATAACTTACATGTATTAAACTTTAGGATTTAATTAAATAACCTAGCAAGCAAGCGAGCTTATCGTGGGTAGGGCTCAATTTGTTTACAAACAAGATGATTTTGAACGAATTTTTTCAAAGCGAGTTTGGAACTTATTAGCAATATGATTTCGGTTTTTGTTATGTAGTTGCCTTAGTGTTGATGAGCTATATGTTGTGGGCCTTGTGGTAGCCCATCTTGCAGGTTTAGTTTTATGATTTTTATTGAAAACAAAAAGAAAAGAAAAGAAAAGAAAGCCAATAAATAAAGCTGGTAAAGGGTTTTTGTTTTAGTGGCGAATCTTGAATTATTTTTTTTATAGGGGTGGGAAACTAAAAGGGATCATTTGTCCGAATTGGGTTGGATCGGGTCGTATAAAAAAGAGATAGTCAAACTAAATTTTAAATAATCAACAAAAAAATGTGAAAGGTTATTTACAAACGAATAATGAAAAGTATGTAACTAACCAAGGAATGAAGGAAACCTTACTAATTAGGTTGATCGGTCGACAAATGATCAACAATCGACAATGGGAATTAGAATGGCTGGTAGCGAACTGGCTGTGAAGATGTCGTTGTGCCTATCATGGTTTGCAGCGTGCACGCCGTCACGACGTGCTTTGGCACCTGCATGCTCCTGACACTGGCCTGCGGGCACCTCATTCGGTCCATCTTCAAACATGAACCAAGGTTTTACATCGATCTAACCGAAATAAAAAGATTCATAGGCCCTAACGAGTAACAAAATATATATGCTAAATTTAATTTGGGTTCAATAGCATAAATAGATTATGAATAAAAAAAAGTTGTGCGCCCAATATATAATAAGATGATTAATATCCATTACCTATTTCATATAAAAAAAAATTAGAAACATATATAAAAAAGTTTTAGCCCAAAAGCAGTGCTCAGTTGTCTTGCTCGCCCTATGCTTGGACCAACCCTAACAAAGTGACGGGTATGATCCAGTACCAGAAGTAACAAAACCATTAACCATTACCGTTTAAATATATATTCTGCTGCATGTATTGTCTATTTATTCTCGATCCGATGTCTCTAACATTCGATTAAGATTCTTTTTAGATAAGTTCATGGTGCCTAACTTAACTCATTGGTACTTTGGTAGGTTCGAATGCTCGATTCTCCACAAAGCAATATACACCAAGACTTTCCACCCATCGCTTGGTCCAAAGATCCCAACATTTATTTAATTACATTTATAGAAAAGAATTAATTGGGTGGTGGATTCGATGTACAGGTGGAGAATTAGGGATGGCAGTGAAACCCAAATCTGATGGGAAAACCCGATACCCGACATAATTGGGTCGGGTCTTATCCGTCCCATTAGGGTTTGGGACGGGTCTGAGATTAGTTTTTAAATTTTTCGCGGGTTTGGAACGGGTCTGGGATTTCTAATATACCCGATTACCCGATAATATAGACCTATTTACCCGATTATGTACCCGAAGTACCCAATAACTATATATCTATATACCTATATATATATATATGTATATATATGTAAATATAAAAATTAATATTTCTAATTTGTGTTAACTTTTGTATTGATTTTTTTTACATTCTAGTAATGTTCAAGACTATTAAAAGGATATTGTGTGTGTAAAAACATATTTACCAGTTGCATATTGTCAAAACCTGACGGTATACCCGATGGGTATTTTTAATAAACTAACGGGTATACCCGAAACCTGTGGGTATACCCAAGACCCGATGGGTAATTACACGATAAATACCCGACGGGTCTGGGATGGGGTTTTATAAGCGGGTCTGGGTCTGGGAATACCTAGACTCGTCCCAAACCCACCCATTGTTATCCCTATGGATAATTAATAGTATGTAGTTAAACACATAAAAATAAAAAGTTTAATATATATATAGGTGTGTGTGTGGGAAACTGTATCGTCATGGTTATGAGTTGACTTACCTATATTTTCAACTTTTAATTCTTAATTTCGGATGTTTATTTTATTTCACTTGGGTCGTAGTATACTAGATTTCTCTATAATATGTAATTCAATAAATGGAAGGCGATGTAGGCACGTTGATAGAGGTGACAAAAGCTGATGGTTAATTGGGCATAATGAATAACACGTCAAGCATGTGTAGTTTGGAATTAGAACTTGAAGTTTGTGCGAATAAACGATTTTGGTGGCCATATAAAAAGGTTCAATGCATGAGAATATTAGGCAAGGAATAATATCTAACCAAGATTTGTATGTGTACCAATTGTACTTGAGTTTAATATTTTGGAAAATTCTGAAAATAGTATAAAAAAGAGAGACTATCAAAATTGTTTTAGAAATTATCAAGTTCCAAAAACCATCAAATGAAAACTATCGGATCCGACGCATTGGTATTATAATCGATAGATTTCAACAGCTACTAATATTCTGATAAGTGTATCGTCCCTTACCTACCATGTGGCTTTTGCCTTTAAATAAATCGGACCAGATTGTTTTTGTTTGAAAAGCATCTTTTTCTGAAAATCACCTTCATGGAAATTCGTGTTTTTTGAACTTCGTCTGACTAGATGAATTTCATGTGAATTTCGTGGATTCTATCATCTTCTTCTTCACATCCTCCCTTCGCTGCGCTGCCACCCCTCTCCTTCCCTGAAGAACTCCAAGAGCTCAACCTTCGTCTGGTCAGACGAATTTCACGTGAATTTCGTGGATTCTATCTCATCATCATCATCATCATCATCATCATCATCATCTCCTTCTTTTTCTTCTTCTTCGCCGCGCCGCCACCCATCTCCTTCCCCGAAGAACTCTAAGAGCTCAACCTTCGTTTGGTCAGACGAATTTCACGTGAACACGAATTTCAGACCAGAATAACCGGGACAGATAGATTTGAAAGTAAAACTATCAGATTGTGCCAATCACTTTACATGTGTAAATGATTTAGTGGTGGGCGAATTTTCAGACCTAATGTATCGGCGTCGATGGTTTTGGGTGGATTTTCTTGGTAAGTTGAAAATTTCAAGGACTATTTTCATACTATCTTTCTTCTTTTGAACTATTTTCAGAATTTTCTCTTAATATTTTGTGAAATACTAGCAAATGATATGTCATACGCCTATACTTGTAAGACCATGTGCAGTGGAGTTATTAAGTAGTGCAAAAATACTGTCATGTAATGACTATGTAAGTAAAGAGACATTCATTAACTTTCACACAAAGCACTTAATAGTTTATTAGAAAACACATTTTTTATTTTTATACAAAAAATGTGAAAGGGATCATTTGATTGGTTGGAATAAGTCTGGCCCCACACCCTTAAACCTTGGCGTCACTTACGTGGTAGCACTCAAAGGGGACCGACACTCATTAGCGCTCCTCTTTAACTCCGTATACTTGTTTAACAAGATTTTGGAGTTGATCCACCCCACCCATTTGCACTACTGAGTTCTGTAGGATGATCGATCTAACGCTAAAGTTGAGGTTTCAAGCCAAGAACGGCATTGATTTCCATACAAGAAGTTTTTTATAGACAATTTCTATGTGAGGAAATTCTTTGGACAAAAAGTCTGTCACTACTAGAAAAATAATTATTTGACATTTGAGACTGAAAAGGCCGTCGCAAAAACTCCTTAGGTAATCTCGTTTTGTAAACAATTTGAGTTTGTGAATATTTAGAGTTTAGACAATCTCAGTTATAAAAATTTTAAGAGACTTGTGAACCAAGACAAACGTGAAAAGAAATAGAAGATACGGTATGCTGTTGACCTCATATGACCTATGGACGTTTTCCTTTTAGATTAGGTATTTATAACGGTTCCTAAGTTAAGTTAATCACAACACTATAAAGTCTGCTTATTAAAGATGCTTAAAGTTATATAATAAAAATAATATAAAAAGAAATAGATTTGATACTTGCGCGTATGGTCATCTATAAAGAGAGAATAAACCATACATCACTTTACCAAAACATAACTTGTAATTCACAAAACAATGTCAACCAAGAGTTTCTTTAGTTTCAAATATGGCGCATCAAAAAAAACCACACCAAAATCCCAACTTCCGCCTTCAAAACCCACTTCACCAACAGTTTTCCAACCAAACACCAACGAGATGAGACAAGTGTTCAACAAATTCGACAAAAACAAGGACGGAAAGATATCCAAGGAAGAGTACTGTTCAGCCGCATCAGTACTAGGTAACAACACCACTAAGTCCGAGGTAGCCAAAGCGTTTCAAGCTATAGACACTGACGGCGATGGGTACGTTGACTTTAACGAGTTCATGAATGCACAGAAGTCTGATGGTGGAGTTAAGACGGGTGATATTAAGAGTGCGTTTAAGGTGTTTGATTTGGACGGTAACGGGAAAATAACGGCGGAGGAGTTGGTGCAGGTGCTCCGGCAGCTCGGAGAGAGGTGTAGCTTGGAGGCTTGCCGGAAAATGGTGCGAGGGGCGGATGCCGACGGTGATGGGATGATTGATGTGGATGAGTTTATGGGGTTGATGACTCGTACCATGAAGTTGGCATGAAGTTGCTAGCTAGTTGTGTTAACATGGTGACAATGATATGTAGTAATAATAATATAACCTAAGGTTAGAATAATTAATATTAGTATAAGAATATGTATCTTTTTTGCTATAAGAAACTGTCCGGGAATCAATTGTGTGGGCAATTTTTGTGACGTTGATTTCATTTAGTTAGTGTAAATTTGAATTTTAATGTTTTATTATTAAGGGTTAGGTTATGACAGGAAGTATAGTTTTTGTAGGGAGGATAAAAAGTAATCTTGTCCATTGATTTTGAATATGGAGGGTTGAGATTAGTTTATGGGGAAATCAAGTGTGAAGGAAGGGAGAGGGCATAAAGGAATAACACATTTGTTGACTTTCGCTCTCCACATGCAAGACACATGTCAAATCCTCCTATCATTTTAAAACGTTCATAACTTTTTTTACGACGTTTTTATTGAAAAAAATTCACCATAATAACGAGTGTTTTTTTATCTTTCATTTGAGTATCATATTGTAATATAAAATTTAAAAAAAATTAGTGGGTTTTTTTACAAATTGTGTTTTACAAAATTATGTTATACAATAGTATTTTTCATTGTGTTTTTTCTATTGTATTTTTTAACATTGTGTCATACAATTGTGTTTTTTTCATTGTGTTTTTTTTTCCATTGTGTTTTTCACAGTGTTTTCCATTGTGTTTTTCCGGACTTTTCCGGCGAGGTGGTGGCGGTGGGTGACGGTTGTGGTGGCGGTGGGCGGTGGAGTGGTGGTGGTTGTAGAGAGTAAATATGTAATTGGGTTTTATGTAAGTAAGTTTTGAAATTAATGTAAGTGTGTTTTTGAAATTAAATTAAGTGGGGTTTGATAATAAAGTGTTAGACTAAAATACCCTCCTTTTTAGTCTTCTTAAGAAAATCAAACTTCTTATTTGAACCCAACCCTTATTATTAATAAGAAAATGCTAGAATCGTTTAAGGATATCATCGATAACAATACATTAAAGCTACGGTTAGCAAAAGTTCCAAGTTAAAATTACAATTTCTAGCTTTCGAACCACATTTAAATTTGTGATTTTTGATTCGATTTATATTTATAGTTTTTTTATTATATATATAATTTTATTAAAATTGGCTTTTTAGATAGGTTATTTTTCTATTAATTCGAATCGAGTGAACACAAATTCCAACTAAATTGAAATCGAATTTTAAATTAAATTCAAAACAAAGTTTAAAGAGGTTATGTTGAGATAGGACAAACCAGATGATGTGCAATCTATAAAAGTACGCAACAAGCCCAAGGTTGAATCAAGCAAGTTACATGCAAGGAGTGACCTACGGGCTATAAAGCCAACATTAGTGCGGAAATTCCAACAAAATGGAACTCATATGCTAACGACGTGTGCCAGAAAATATTTTACAAATGGGACCACTTTATGATAGTGACAAGTCCATAAGGGGGCCACAAATGGTCCGGTTCGGCATGAAGGATATAAATACTCGTGCATGACAACTGTAATGAGGTAATCGTAATCTATTCACTAAATTCTGTTCATTCCGTCTCTGAAAACCCAGTCTCTTATTCTCACGTCGGACGGCGGTCGAAGATGAGACCCTCTATCTCTCTCTGATGAGCCTAATTGATCAGTGTTCTGCTTTGCTGGTTAACAGACTTAACAATTCATCGCTACAGAATTGCCTCAAACCTAGAGCTAAGGGAACCGGAGCTAGTTCTTGAAGCTTTAAGTGTAAAATACATAATTAAAACGACATAATTGTTTGGTTGTTAATACATTTAATAGAGCAGCCCCTCAAATATTATAGACGTATAATACAATCCCTAAACCAATAAATTTGCAACAAAACTCAAAAGTTAGTTGGTTTTATCCAAATGTGATTTACACCAATAACTCTAAGTTTGATTCGTTGATCATCCTCAATCTTATACTCTTGATATGGGTTGATGTTGGATAAAACCAACTAACATTTGAGTTTTGTTGCAAGTTTATTGGTTTAGGGATTGTTTTGTACTTCTATAATATTTGAGGGGTTGTTCTATTAAATGTATTAACAACCAAACAGTTATGTCGTTCATAGAGTTTGCACTTGTAATGGCAAAGCATAGCTTAGTTCCTGGGTGGCCGACCGCCCCTTTTTTTCGCGCAGTTGTATAAATTTACTCGTTTTCGTCTGAAAATTTAAGCCCCGCCCCTCTCTGGGTTTTTGTCAAAACTTCGCCACTGTGGAGTTGAACGACTTATTGAGCTAATAAAAAGCTTATCGAAGGATTAAACTTTTTCTTACATTAATTCTGTTCATATCAAGCTTGGTCGCCTATAAGTATAAAGGTATCAAAGATCAAGCTTAACATCTAAAAGCTAGTTGCTTCTTTCAAGCTTGTTTCGGATCGACTCTTGTCGATTACCGGTATCAAAACTATTAATTAATTTTATTATTCTAATGAAATACCAATCAAAGCGATACATTCGACCTTTGTTGTGTATTCACATAATGACGTAGAGATCAACAAATGCATTAAAAGAAAACTAAAGATGGGATTTGATGATTAATACTTTGGGCCAACAATCTCATGAATGGAATTTTAAAAGTTGTGAATTTGTCTTTTTATTTGTGCCAATGGCTATTGAACTATTTGATGGTAAATTAATTATTTTGATTAATTACGGTGAAATTTTAAAAGGTGTAGTGGGAGAGTTATGGTTTTCAAAGTTATGTACATCGTTGTCAGCCTAAAAAAACTACCCTAAAATTAAAGGGAAAATTCTTAAAATAAGCATTTATGAAAACAAATTTCAAATTTTAGGTACTATTTGCAAGAAATTCCATAAATATGTATTATAAACTAGTCGTGAGTAGTTTTTAGAAATCAATTAGATCTTGCTACATGTCCTTAAACTAATCGTAACGAGCACGTTCACTAATCATTTGCTCGTTACGACTAAATAAGTTTCATGTCTCTTAATCAACGCCCACGAGTAATTCATAAGTCCTTTAGTCGCGACGAGTAGATTATAAAGTTAAACTATTCGCGACAAGTTAACTACTAATAAATTACTCGTGTAGGGAATGTAAATTGGGTAAACTAGTCGTCGCGACTAAAGGACTTATTAATTACTCGTGGGCGTTGATTACGAGGCATGAAACTTATTTAGTCGTGACGAGTAATGATTAGTGAACGTGCTCGTTACGGTTAGTTTAAAGACGCACAACAAGTTTTAATTGGTTCTACAAACTATTCGTCATAACTAGTTTATAATACCTATTTCTGAAATTTTTTGCAAATGATACCTAAAACATAAAATTTGTTTTCATAAATGCTTATTTTGAGAATTTTTCTAAAACTAAATAACTGAAAACCATAACTCTCCAAATATTATATACAAAACTGAAATGGATAAAATAATGAAAGATAATATACGATGGAGATGATGTTTGAATTAAAAGAGAAGGTAAAACAGAACTAATTATAATATGTTATATTTTATGCAGGTTTTAATTGAATCTATTTAAAAAATTTGACCTAAAAAGAATATAGCTTTAATACATGATTAAACAAAACGACGTATTTTTGAATGTTTCGCATCTAAACTTAGATGTGTGACAGGCCAATATGTGATTTCCCCATATTACTTTTTATTATTATTAGCAGTATAAGAAATACTTTATTATTATTATTAGAGTAATGTGTCATTTTCGTCCTTGTGGTTCGACAAATAATGCGAATTTAGTCCAAAAAGTTTGTTTTTTGCATATAGACCATCCACGTTTTCCAATTCTTGCCAATTACATCCAAATCACTAACTTCGTTAAATTCAATCGTTAAGTCAGGGATAAAAATGTCTTTTCACTCTTTCTTTATTATTATATGAGTAAAGTGCCAAAATAGTCCCTTAGGTTTGTCACATTTGCGAATTTCATCCAAAAATATTTTTTCTCGCAATTAGACATTCGATGTTTCCCAACCGTTGCCAATTTCTCCAAATTATTAACTCGGTCTAAATTCAACGTTAACTCAGGGGTGTTATTGTATTTTTACATGTTTGTTTGCATTATTATTATTATTATTATTATTATTATTGTTGTTGTTGTTGTTGTTATACTGAGCTAAATTCGTTATATGACTAAAATTAAAGAAGAATAAATAAACGGATACTATTTTGGATTCAAACATAGGAATCATGAGATGTTATATATGGCATCGAATAAACACATACTAAATAATAATAATAATAATAAATTAATAATGTAAAAAAAGATGTAAAATGACAGTAACACTCATGAATTAACCTTGAATTTAGGCCGAGTTAACAATTCGGACGAAATTGGCAACGGTTGGGAAACATCGAGGGTCTAATTGCGAAAAAAAATATTTTTGGACGAAATTTGCAAACGAGACCAAACATCAGGGACGATTTTGGCACTTTACTCATATAATAAAGAAAGAGTGAAAAGACATATCTACCCCTGACTTAACGATTAAATTTAACGTGGTTAGTGATTTGGATGTAATTGGCAAGAATTGAGAAACGTGGATGGTCTATATGCAAAATATAAACTTTTTGGACTAAATTTGCATTATTTGCCAAACCATAAGGACGAAAATGGTAATTTACTCTTATTATATTATTATTATTATAAAATAATCATATTATCATTATTGTTCATACCTATCTATATTATTAAAGCAACACAATGAATCCATATGTCATTCAATTAGATCCTCCACATAAACTGACAAGTGTATAAATTTCTATTTTTATAATTTCTTATTCGGAGGGAATCAAATGTTTGTCATCACACCATCATTTGAATGTTAGTTTGACTAATAGTTAAAAGAAAGAAAGTGGTAGAAATAATTTTTTTTTCGGATGTGGAAAAGGTTGGGGAAGGGGGGGGGGGGGTGTTTGATTAGGATGATGCTATGTAAGAGCATTCCCATCCGATTAGGGGAAGTTTCTAAATTATAAGGTGTGATTTTGAGTGGTTGTGAGTGTAAATTATAGGGTGGAGAGAGACAATGTAGTGATTTTTTGTAAATTTGGGGAAAAAGTAGTTATTTTTTTTATAAATTATAGGGTGGAGAGAGAAAACTGTAATGATTAAAGTTCAAAAACAATATTATTTAATTAAACAGAAGAAATAAATGTAGTGTTTTTTTAGTGTAATTATAGAGATGGGGATAGGGGATCAGTTGAGAATGCTCCAAGAGCATTCTCAATCCGTTCCCTAAAATTATGTGAGGGGGATTTGCAAATTATATGGTATGGTTATGAGTGATTGTGAATAGAGTAGAGAGAGAAAATTTTTATGGGAAAGTTAAATTTGGGTTTCACTGTTGATACTGTATAATTTTTTAATATTTTCATAAAGTGGTTGTGAGTAAAAAAGAGAGAAAATATGATGATAAATGTATAAAAAATATTATTTAATTAAACATGAGAGAGAAAATACAGTGTTTTTTATTTTAATTATATGATTTATATGGATATAGGGTAAGGAACAGGCTGGGAATGCTCTAAGACCCTAACTTTTTCACTTTTTAATTATATGTTTTTTTTACCATTAGTTTGAAAACCCCGCAACGGAAATGCCCAAGCTTTTCTTCGTATAATAACTATTTTCAAGGATTTAAATAGCCAATCGTATTGTAAAGCATATTTTCAAGTATCCAAATTGACTATTGATTAAGCTTTCATTTTTCTTTCCAAACTACAAAAATAAATTACATACAACTACCACTAAGAGATGTGTATTCCAATTCGTTCCCAGAATCTTGATCTTAAAGCACCAATATTCCACGAACAATGCCTCCCACATCGATTCACTTCTTCCAAGGATTCTACGTAGGACATTACAACACCATAAGTTGATATAGATTACACATAAGATCTTATAAAACCAAATATGATAACATAAAGAAAAAGAATAGGATATCCAAGTGGAATGAAACAAGCGTAGTTTACGACTAGACCCGCGGGGTTTAACCCGTTTTGAAAAAATACCTATACAAATTCGTGCACTAATTCTTACCTTTGTTTCAGGTCAATACATCAGTGTAAATCAAATATCTTACTCAAGCGTCCAACACCTCAACTTAAATGCTTGAAAGATCTTCCCTTTGTGGTTATCATTCAACTTTTGGATCCCATACAACTTATACTCTTATCATCTTGCCAATAACTAAATCGTTAGTAGGAATAAAATATATTCTTTACTGCTTATTACACATATCGACAAAGCTACGACAATGCATATGGTTGTAACTACCAACATACCAAAATGTACACTCGACCCAATTTGATTTATACTACTCGGCGGTTTAGTAAAATAAGCCCACCTAAATAAAAGAGAGTTGATACAACATGATTTTCTCTGACTTTCATTGATTACTACTTTTAATCCTTGATAACAATATTATTCGTAAAATAACTAATTCGAACAAAATCCAAACATTTTAGACAAAAGCAACATAAAGAGCGTGTAAAATGAGCTTACGATTTTGATGGATCAACACGACCCATACTCATGATTTTAACCAAACCAACCGATGTCTAGATATATTTTTAGCTATAGATTTAAAAACGATAAAATGAACATCTTTAGAGTTACCATCAGATGCAAACCAAGTCCAACAAGTTCTTGGTTGATTTCCTAGGATTTTGCAGAAACTATACAATTTTAGATTTTAGACAGCTTTGCGCAACTGTAGGAATTAAAAGTTTTCCCTCATTTGCAGTGGGCATTTCTATTAGAATAAGAGCTCAATCATATCATTGATTGGCATCATAATATTGTAAACCGCTCAATCATATCATTGATTGGCATCATAATATTGTAAACCATTTACTATAGCATAATTATAGGAGGATTCCTAGGATGACCATTGACTTGTAACCATTATATATTGATTGTAAATAATGAGATGAGATCAGAGAAAGAGTTACAAACTCTAACATGGTATCACACCTCTAAAACTCCTTTCTTCGATCCTGATAACCTTTCTTCTTGAAATCGCCGGCCACCATCTTCTGTTTTCTTTTCTTTACCCTAAACATGGACCCGAAAACACATCCCGCCATTACCGTGTCCAATATCAAAACATTCATACCTATCACCCTCGAAATGGACAACAGCCAATACTCCTCTTGGGCTGAACTTTTCAAAATCCATTGCCGGGCGTTTCAAGTTCTCCACCACCTCTCCCCACGCATCACAGCCACCTCTTCCACTGAAGCCACCTCTACCAACACTACTGATGATGATGTCTGGGATCGGCTTGACGCCATAGTTCTTCAATGGATCTATGGCACCATCTCTAACGATCTTTTAAGCACCATCATACGACCCGACTCCACCGCTTGCTATGCGTGGGTCGCCTTACAACGCATTTTTCATGATAACCAAGCCACTCGTGCCGTCCTTCTAAAACAACAATTCGCCATTCTGAAGCTTGCTTCCTTTCCCAACATGTCCGCATATTGCAAACAGGTAAAAATAACTTCTGACCAATTGGCGAATATCGGGTCCCCTGTAACCGAATGTGACTTGGTCATTCAACTCATCACCGGATTATCCGAAGCCTATAGTACCATCGGTGCAATCATTCAAAATACCAAACCATTCCCATCTTTTTATGAGGCCCGGTCCAAACTTATCCTTGAAGAAACAACTAAAGCAAACCGAGTCGTCACCGAAACAGCCCTACACACAGCAGACACTCCTCCCGAGAACCCTCCTCCACAAACTAATACCACTCCTTCTTACACCCGAAACACTAGAGGACGAGGCCGCGGACGCGGTCGCGGTCGTGGCAGACACCAATCTTCACCACAATGGACTCATTACCCATGGTTTTCCCAGCCGACAACTACCCATAACCGCCCTCCAACTTGGTCGCAACCCACTGGTTATTTTTGGACCTCTCCACCTTGCCCCTATCCCACCATTACACAGTCTCGACCACCAACATCACAGCAAGGAATCCTTGGCCCTCGCCCACAACAGGCTTTCACGGCTTCAGAGACTCCATACATGCCTACAGCTCTTGACCAGGCCTTCAATACTTTCACTTTAAATCCACCGGATCAAACTTGGTACATGGACTCCGGTGCAACAGGTATAATGACTCACAACTCTACTAATCTCACTTCTTGTTTAAATAATGCGTATCAACGAAACATTACAGTCGGTGATGGCAAAACTATACCCGTTCATGCAATTGGTAACCATACATTACCACCACCCTTTCCAAACTTCAAACTAAATAACGTCCTTTTTGCACCAAAACTCATTAAAAATTTAATTTCGGTTCGCCGTTTCACCACCGACAACAATGTTTCAATCGAATTTGACCCGTTTGGTTTTGATGTGAAGGACCTCCACACTCGGAAACACCTCCTTCGATGTGATAGCACCGGTGATCTATATCCGTTAACTCCACCATCAAGTTCCAAAGTTCAACCTTCTAATGCTCAAGTTTCTTCCTTTCTAGCCGTGACCCAAGACATTTGGCATCGACGTCTTGGCCATCCCGGAAATAATATTCTACGTTGTTTAAAGTCTACTTTAAATTTGTCTCGTAATATTCAACTTTCTTCTATATGTGAACCTTGTGTGTTTGGCAAACAAATAAAATTTACTTTCCATGACTCACATTCACATACACATTTACCATTTGACATTGTTCATAGCGACTTATGGACCTCACCTATTCTTTCCTCAACCGGATGTCGATACTATGTCCTATTTTTAGATGACAAAACAAATTATTTATGGACATATGCTCTCACTTCCAAATCACAAGTTTATTCTAAATTTCTAGCATTTCACAAATTAATAAACACCCAATTTCAAACCACAATAAAATGTTTTCAATGTGATAATGGACGCGAGTATAACAACTCTTCTTTTCATCAATTTTGCACTTCTAATGGCATGCAATTTCGATTTTCATGTCCAAACACCTCCGCTCAAAACGGAAAATCGGAGCGTAAAATTAGATCAATTAACAACATCATGCGTACCATCCTATCACATTCATCCGTACCTCATTCTTTTTGGCCCCATGCACTCGAACACGCAACATATCTATTAAACATCCTACCCTCCAAAGTTCTAAACAACTCCACTCCCACTTTCTGTCTCTATCACCGCCACCCTTCTTATGACCATCTACGCATTTTTGGTTGCCTTTGTTATCCCCTTCTACCTTCCAACACAATCCATAAACTAGCCAACCGCTCCACTCCTTGCGTTTTTTTAGGCTACCCTTCACATCACCGAGGCTACAAGTGCTACAACATCAAAACCAAACAAATTCAAATCTCACGAGATGTCATTTTTGATGAAACAGTGTTTCCTTTTGCAACTCAAACACCACCCACCTCCTCTTATGACTTTCTAACCTCCACTCCATATCCCTTTCATTGGTCTACTTCTACAACCCCAACTCCATTTCCTCCAAATACCTCGTCTGTCCCAGCCAACCCTCCTCACATCCAACACCAAACCAGCCCAACACCCACACCAAACAGCCCAACAACCAGCCCATTAACCACCCCTACGGCTCAACACCAACCCACACCATCGCCTTCACCTTCACCACCTCCACCCCCACCGACTCGCACCATGAACACCCGCTCCATGTCGGGTATCTTCAAACCTAAAACTCACTTTAATCTAAACATGTCAACCACACCTCTCCTCTCTCCTCTACCAAAATCAACCACCGAAGCCCTTTCCAATACGAACTGGAAAAATGCCATGACCGACGAGTTTCGTGCACTTATTGATAACAAGACTTGGGAATTAGTACCCAAACAACCTGGTATGAATATTGTTCGTAGCATGTGGATTTTTAAACATAAAAAGAAAGCAGATGGCACACTAGAACGATATAAGGCCCGGTTAGTGTGTGATGGTCGTTCCCAACAAGTTGGTGTTGATTGTGGAGAAACATTTAGCCCCGTCGTTAAACCGGCAACAATTAGAACAGTGTTATCTTTAGCTTTATCAAAGTCGTGGCCTATACATCAACTCGATGTCAAAAATGCTTTTCTACATGGGAACTTAAATGAAACGGTTTTTATGCATCAACCAATGGGCTTTCGTGATCCAACTTATCCTAATCATGTTTGTCTACTCAAAAAGTCTCTTTATGGCCTCAAACAAGCACCGAGAGCATGGTACCAACGGTTTGCGGATTTTGTTTCACAAATGGGTTTTCAACATAGCCAATGTGATCATTCATTATTCATCTTTAACCAAGGTCCTCAAATGGCATTCATATTATTATATGTTGATGACATTCTGCTGATAACATCTTCCGATGACTTAAGAAACAAATTCATGACTCGGCTTTCTAAAGAATTTGCAATGAAGGATCTCGGACCCCTTAGCTACTTCCTTGGAATCTCGGTTACACGGAACTCAAACTTTCTATTTCTTTCGCAAGAAAAGTATGCTCGAGAAATCCTTGAACGAGCCGGCCTCTCGGATTGCAACCCAGCAGCCACCCCGGTTGACACACAGAACAAATTGAGCAGTAATAATGGGACACCGGTTGACAATATTACACAATACCGAAGCCTCGCCGGCGCGTTACAATACCTCACCTTTACCCGACCGGACATCTCATACGCAGTTCAACAAGTATGTCTTCATATGCACGCCCCTAAGACCACTCATTTAAATGCTCTTCGAAGAATTCTAAGATACATTAAAGGCACAATCTCATATGGTCTTCACATTCAACCATCCTCGACATCCTCTCTCACTGCTTATACCGATGCCGATTGGGGAGGGTGTCCCGACACACGGCGTTCAACATCCGGTTATTGTGTATATATGGGTGACAATCTTCTCTCATGGTCCTCCAAACGTCAACCCACTTTGTCCCGCTCAAGTGCCGAGGCTGAGTACCGTGGCGTCGCTAATGTGGTTTCCGAAATTTGCTGGCTTCGCAATTTACTACTAGAACTCCATCACCCTCTACAACGCGCCACCTTAGTCTACTGTGACAACGTGAGTGCTATCTACCTATCCGGTAACCCAGTTCAACATCAACGCACAAAACACGTTGAAATGGATATTCATTTCGTTCGTGAAAAGGTCGCCAAGGGTGAAGTTCGAGTTCTACATGTCCCATCACGGTACCAAATAGCCGATATTTTTACAAAAGGGTTGCCAAAGGTTCTATTCGACGATTTTCGAACCAGCCTCAACATCCGTGATCCTCCCGTTTCGACTGCGGGGGAATATTAGAATAAGAGCTCAATCATATCATTGATTGGCATCATAATATTGTAAACCGCTCAATCATATCATTGATTGGCATCATAATATTGTAAACCATTTACTATAGCATAATTATAGGAGGATTCCTAGGATGACCATTGACTTGTAACCATTATATATTGATTGTAAATAATGAGATGAGATCAGAGAAAGAGTTACAAACTCTAACAATTTCACTTCAAACTAAAAATCTGGGTAAAATAGACTGTAGAGTTGTCTACGATATAAAATACGTTCCAAACAAACATCTGGTTAATTTACTATGAATTTTCAAAGTTTGGTTAAAATATAGAAGTGAGCTGAGTTTTTTTTCTAGCATTTGGGTCACTCAACCCATTAACATTTCTTACCCCTTTTCATGTGTTTAAACGACCAATTCACCGTCAAAATAATATGTTAATGATAGCTCAAACCATACCGTATATTTGGTTGTAAGATTACCAAATGATAATAAATGCAAGTTATAACAACTTACCTCATAGATGGTTTCTTTATAACTCCAATTCTTTCGCTTGCATACTTCATAGTCCAATATCATTCCTTGTTCCTCTCACAAGTGTAAGATCCTATGAAAATCACCGTTCACGCGTGTATACATTCATGTGAACAATCCACACATCCAGCTAACTAGTAGATGATCTTGTAACCTTCAATTCCTTGCTTGTTCAACCTACTAATCGACTTCTAGGGCTTGAAATCGAGTTCCTCTTTCACCTCGTCGATATACACGAACCTAGATACACATCTCTTTCAGTTTTGACCCCCCTTTCTTTTCTTTCACTAATTAAAAATGGATTTTCTAGAAATTGCAGCCAAGTCTCTCCACTTCATTAATATGTTATAATCCACCAAATTAAGTTTATTCCTTCACCATTATACTTTTAACTTTTATTATGATTTCATTAATTTAAGTTTTTTAAAACATTATTACGGCTAATGTAAAAATATATGAACACATTTGCTCCCACATTTATGTATCTAAGCCACATCATATCTTTATCTTTATTTTCAAAATATTAAACTTCAAATATAAATTACTAAAATTTTTTGATGTGACATGCTATCATAATGAGGATGATGCTATCACAATGTTCTCTATACATACTACAATTAATTGGGTCTGATTGGGAGGCTATCATGATGTTCTCTTATATATACCGAAATTTCTAAATTTCCCTTTAGGCCAAACTCTTCTATATGATATACGCTCCCCATCTTGCATCCACAACTACATAATTTTTCATCTCAGTCTTCTTCAAACCCACCTTCTTCAGAGCTCACCTTGTTTACCCTAATTTGCTTGATTATTTTCATTTGTATGGTTGTTCTATTCTTATTCTTCATATCGTAAACGCTAAACATGTCGTATATTTCAAAAGGTTATAATATTTTTATTTTTTATTTTTTATTAGGAATATATATATATTGATGTTGAACCAAATAATGATTATAAATCCTTCCACGTGTGATGCTTAGTCCATTTCTGACGACATTCAATTCGGGTTTCTTGCATGTTTATCAACCGGACGTGCCGTCATGGACCTAAATTTAATGCACCTCCATGTGTTTTTTGTCCCCCTATTTATATCTCCTTTGTACATGCTCTTAGTAGGTCAACTAATTTCTTTTTCTGATTTTATGAAACTTTCATGGTGCTAATATATGTACGTAGGTTTTAGAAAATATTATCCATGAGGCTCGTGTATCACATATTTATATGTTATATGTAACACGTACCTTGTTTGAGCATGTTACAATGTGGGTGATTTGTTTTTCAAAAAGGCCAAACTTTATAAATCAAGAAAATAAGCAGCTCATAAGTCGCAAATTGTAAGAAGCCCGAACATGAAACAACAAGACAAGGAAAAAGATATGGGTATCTGGGCAACAATAAAGAAGTTATATGCAGTAACGGAATCAAAACATTTTTAATCCAATTATTTTATAGGAGGATAATTTTATTACAATGTAAGTGGGTGATCGATTTGTTGTAATATGTGAATGACGTCAATGAAATATATCAAATTTTATAACTATAGTCATTGCAACTATTAAAATTCTACTCATTTATGAAAAGAGATTAAATACAGAAATAATAATTAAAGTTATTTATGGAACAAATTTTTATTCCACAGTTTTTCATTATCATATTATGCCTTTTAAAGTTCTTGTATATCAAGATATACACTATAACACTATACACTATATTACATGACACAAGTTGTTACAAAATCGAATACGCTACTATTATCGCAATTCGGGACAAACGGGTCCAGTATTCTAATATCGTTGTAGCCGAAGTTTCAAGCTGAAAGGGGTGCTACAACATTTAATAATTTATAAAGTCATGTGCCTATAAAATTCGAGTTACCCAATAGTTATATATTGTCCAATTGTCCATTAGTAATATTGTCTATTAGTAAATATTTCTTAGGTTTACCTAGTCATACTATATGATATTTGTTATTTTTGTTTGTATATATACTTTGTGTAAGAAAAAAATTTCATGTCAAGGATAGGGATCAGCCACTTTGGATTTGGAATAGGGAAAATGTCTTCTCACCATGCTTCTAAGTAGCATAATATATACAACGTACGTTGTTTGTAGGGGTGAGCAAGATAAGGGCCCGACCTTTGAAACCCTTTTACCTGACTCGTAAAACCCTTAATTAGACCCGAATATATAGTAAGAGTCGGGTAAAGGGTATTTAAATTTCTCCTTAAAGGTAAAAGGGTTTCAAGGGTCCGACCCTTTTTCAGACCCTTTACCCGTTTACTAGTTTCTAGATATACATTAGCTTCGTGATTAATCTAAAATGTATGAGAGGTTTGTATTTTATATATGATTCGTCATAAATTTTCCAACTACTAAGAAAAATATAAATAAAAGGCCATACTACTAATTGGAAACATATAATATGTATTCGAAAATCACTGAATTGTTCTCTATATGAAATTTGTGAATGTGAATATTATTTGCATCGGCTCAAATGGTTGATAAACTTTCGAAGTTAGAGTTTACTGTGTTATTAAATGAAAGTATATTTGTTCTAGGATTTATATATTAAAGTCATATATGATATATGCAACTAGTAAATGCAGAAGATGAGCTGCGATTACTGCTTTAAAGGGTAAAGGGTTGGACCCTTGAAACCCTTATTAATACCCGACCCTTTTATTGTTTATAGGGTAGGGTCTCGGGTCCACATTTCTTCCTAAAAAGTTAAATGGTTCGGATATGATATTAGGTAAAAGGGTAGGGTCTTATCATTTAAACAAGCCTAGTTGTTTGTTTGTTTGATAGTTGAAATATCATGAACAATAATTGGTAGGAACAATGTAGTAAATGAGGACATGAAATTGTCCAAAATCAAATTCAAACATGACGGGACTACGAGATTCGAGGTAAATAAAAGATATGCATACATACGTGTGACAATAATCGCACGATGAGTGGCAACGCAAGCATCCTGTATTTCCAAATTCCGTTTACCGGCTATACCGGTAACCACTTACCCGTACGTCCCACCAACTTAATAGTTAAAAACAATGCGAACGTGAATTAAAATTCTTTTATTAATTTATCCGCCGAATTATTACAAAACTTAAATTCAAGAAAGCAATCCAAAAGAAAATAATTTATAATAATAATAATATTTATAAGGTCCGTAGACGTTTGTCGTGTTAGTAATTGTCATTTTATAAATTTATCTTTTGTGAATATAATAGCATGGTACGTTACGCCTACATACTCCTAAAATCAAGGTGGGGTGATAGAGAGAGAGTGAGAGATAAAGATAAAGAGTGTGACCACACGGGTGATTGGAAGCTACCCAACGGAATCATTATCGTTAACGGAAAATACACAGGCGATCATTTCAGGATAACATGAGGAGTTAATGGAAGTAGGTAACGAAAATACACAACAATGTGCAGGTGTTGTGGTTGTTATGGAGGTTACACAGGTAGGTGTCAGGACCAGATCAGCTCGAGCTTTGGCCATGGTGACGGACGAGATTGCGGATAATTCGGTCGCGCTGAAGAGAAGGAAGCTCGGTAATGAGAAACTGAAGTCACCGTCAACGTTTGTGGAAACTAAAAGTGCTACTGATTGTGAGGTTCATGTTAAGGAGAAACGAAACGGTTGTTGTGCTGCTGCTGCGAGTACTAGATCCGGCGGTGTTACGGTTTCTTGTTGTTCTAGTACTGGATCAATTGAAAAACTGAAAGATTCAGATCTGGAGGTAATGTAATAATGTGTATATATATACCTAGCTATATATTATTTTCAACACTTTCATTAATTGGAGTTTAATTTTCATGTGGTTTCGAATTTGCAGGAGAGTGTTGATCAAAGTGAAACAACTGCGAGATATAATTTGGAAGGAAACGAAAGGTTAATTTTCATGATATCTTTTACACGCTCTATTCGTAACGGACGATCGTTCTAACCAATAATTTTTAAAGTTTGATCTTGGATGGTCAAAACACCGTTAGGATAATGTTCAAACCGCCACCAATAATTTTCAAAGCTTATTTGTTTTTAGTCTAAACGGCTGTTCGGGTGGTTGTGAACTTCTGTTTGACGGTGTGAAAGCTATAGCATGACCCTTCAACGAATGACGGTTTAATTTGCTTACTTATGGTTATGTTTCAACTACTAATATCTTTTCTATTTTGTTCGATCTTTCAGCATACCATGCGAACTGGAGTCAACTGCAGCGGGAAAACAGTCAACGGTGATGAACAATTCGCGCAGGAAAGTTCTACCGGTAAAGAAGATGCCACCGGAGGCTGAACTTGAAGAATTCTTTGCGTCTGCTCAGAAAGGCCTCAACGAACGTTTTAAAAACAAGTGAGTAATTACTAATTACTACTTACTAATTAATTGACCTATTTGCTTGCTTCTCTAAGAATAATATTATGAAAACCAAAGTGTGCTGAATGAACAACTGATATCATTTGTAGGTATAATTACGACATTGTAAATGATATTCCTTTGGAAGGTCGTTTCGAGTGGATTCAAGTAAATCAAGAAAAATAACGATGACAACGATGACGATGACGATTATTAGAGAATAATTAAACACGGTTGTTTGAAATCAGACATGGCATGCTAAACTTATAAATTGTAACTTCAAACTAGAGGTGGAATGCTAATTTCATTTTCTTCAACTCAAGATCTTGTTTATCAATAAAAATTGCGATTATTAGTGAATTACTGATCAATGATTGTAATTTGTAACATCCGTCATATTTGATAATTTTTATCAATAAAATTTGGTTAATAATTAGAAAGCCAGATGCCGGAGCTGGGAGTTGTAGCGACGGTGATGGAGGTACAAGCTTGGTAGGATACTGACGACTTGCCGTGTAAGCTACGAGCACGTGTTTGAATGCCGGAAAGCATATACTGTCTGACTCCCGTGTGGATCCACGGCGTGTGTTTCAGCACCCATGTCCAAACGTTGTATCACTCAAGTACAACATATCATCACAGGTGGTTGGTCGGATGCCTAAATACTTTCAAACGTATGACGTTTTTGTGTAACAGAGTTTCAGTGAGTATTTCTTAAATTAAATTCTTCAGTTTCTGTTAAGTATTTTTAAAATTGGATTTTAGCAGCTTTGGTTATCAGTTTATATATATTAAAAGCTTCTTAGCTATATTTTATTTTGTTAGGTTCGATGCATAGTTTAGTGAGCCGTGAGAATATACTAGCTAAAAAGCCAGGACCACATAAGACATGTGATGCCTGATGCTGATAGCACTACTCGTATAATTCTGTGCCCTTTTTGTGACTAATTATTGGTACCGAATCTTACAAAGTCACAGTCTAAATTTATATAAAACAGTACTTCTTTTATAGCATATTTGATAAAATGCTATATTTTTCAACCATTTATTGCTTACGTATTAAAACTAAATTAACAATTTCCTATAAGAATCATTTAAACTTTTTTATATCACTTAAATCATGTAATGTAATTGTAACATCTTATGTGAATGAGTGAATCCAACTTCACACATGGACAATATATGAGCCTTACACCAACCAATATTGTAACATCTATGATATATAAACTAAAAATGTTCATAGTCTTGAGTTGATTTAGATCATACGATGATTTGCTTGTAGTAAAGCCACCTAAATTAAAATTCCATTGTTGATAAATGTGGAGACAGAGACTTACAGAATTTGGTTTTTGTGTTAAAGATTTCCTATTGTGTCAAAATTGTTATTCAAAAACGTCGAGCATGAGTCGGATCAAAGTGTAGAAGATGCCGAATTAGAGACAACTAACCTAACTTGAAATCATAGGGTTTTTTATAAACTAAATTGGATATAAAGCATCTATATTATGTGGAATATGTTGAATTGATTCTATTTTGATGAGGTCGGAAGTAACTAGAATGAGTTGGTATGCCAAATTGATAATACTCTGTGTTCTATTTAGACCACAAGGTGTTTGATACTTTGATGAAATGTCATGATGAGAAAATTTATATAAATTGGATAAATTGATGATAATTCTCACATGAACTATAAATGATGATTTAAGTGAATGAAATTGAAATGGTTGAGGTTATGGCATATGAACTTGAATAAGCGTTCATGTAAGATAGGGTGTTAAAATGGTCTTGAACCATATGATTTGAAAGATTTTACGTTGACTTGCAAGTTGTTGGGTATGCTAAGCTTGAAAGCCAACGGGTTGGTAGAGCAATTCAAGTTTGAGTAAGTCAACGGGCAAAGGTATGTGATTATTACGCCCAATGCATGTGCAAACTTACAACTTCATTCTCAAATACATAATATGCAAATATAACTTGTTGAGATGAGTAGTTCAATAATTATGAGTGGCTCAATAATTATGTGTTATCTTGATCCGTTTGTGGTATTTTGGCAATTCAAAGTAGTAATACTTGTATGTTTGGTAGTTGACCTTCATGTAGTTATGTGGTAATCAATGGTAAATAAATGATTATGTGATATCTTGACCCATTTGTGGTATTGTGGTAATTCAAAGTAGTAATACGGGTATGCGTGATAAATGACTTCTATGTTGTTATGTCGTAAACAATGGTAGATAAGTTTTTATGTGTCATGTTAACTCGGTATGAAAAGTTAAGGTATTTTAACAAAGTGTGATGATATAAGACTAAGCGGTAAGAGTTAATAATAAATCACAAGGCCAAATGTGTAATCGAGTTCTATGATTGAAAATCCTTAACAAATGATTTATATGGAAGATGTATCTTGTCATAAGACTCATTAGAGTCATAGTTGAGGTAATGTAAATTCCAAGTTGTTATAGATAATGTTTTGACCTATTTTGTTAATCCAAGGGAGTGTTACTAGTAAACAATGTGTGAAATAAATTGTCTCGTGTGACTATGAGGGATAGAATCAAGTACAGGAAGTACGGGATCAAATGTAAAAAATTTAAAGATGAAAAAATGGGAATTTGAGTTGTAGCCAACTAGCCTCCCTAGAGCTAGAAGAAAAATATGAGGCTCACTCGTTGCCCTAAGCCCTACAGCTCCTTCGCCTACCGCCTAAGATGAATCTATTGCCTTCCCTCCACGTCAGGCAATGGTTTGGTTTGGTTTTGTTGATCTAATGGATGTCGAGAAAGGGTTAGTATTCTATGTGCCTGCTTGTGCTGGATTCTTGCAAACCTCTTGCAGGCATCGCAACTCTTAGCATGTGCTATGTAATATGCACGCAAGGACCGTAGGCCAGTAGTGGAATGCCATCAACTAGTTGGTCATTAACCACTTGCTCGCCAGACCCGAGCCCCCCCCCCCCCCCTCGAGTGTACGCTATGTATTATGTTGTAATGAAAGTCATCGTAGGCAACCTGCCACAGTTCTGCATAGGGTTAGGCCAAGTTTTAAGGATTTTAATGTTTTGAAATTGGAACTTAGAATTAGGCCTGTAAATGAACCGAACGTTCGGTGAACTATCGTGAACCGTTCGGCGGGAAGTTCATTTATGTTCGTTTATTTAATAAACGAACGAACATGAACAAAAAAATTGTGTTCGTTTAATTAAACGAACGAACATGAACGCATGTTCCGTTCGTTCATTTATGTTCATGAACGTTCGTTTATGTCTGTTTATTTATGTTCATTTATGTATTAATATTAATAGAAAATAATTAAATATTATCTGGATAGGTCATCTACTTAAATGTTTTGTATTTGTTAATTTGTGTTCATTTTAAGTGTTTTCATTTAAGTTCATTTATATTTGTGTTCATTTACGTTTGTTCATACATGTTCGTTTATCTTTGTTCAGTTATGTTAGTTTAGATTTTAAACAAACAAACAAACACAAATGTCCATTTTTAAATAAACGAACATGAACATAAACATTTGTTCGATTAAGTATCCGTGTTCTTTTAAAGTTAAATGAATGAACACAAACATGCCCTTGTTCGTGTTCATTCGATTCGTTTACATGCTTTCATTATTCACATTGATGAATACGTCAGTCTCAATCTCTAGGCTCTGCCGATTTTATTTGTGTTCGTGAACCGTTCGTGAACACATTAATTTCCTTAATGAACGAACACGAACATAAAATCTCGTTCGGTAAGTGTTTGTGAACACATTATTTACTAAACGAACGAACATAAACAAGGCCTTGTTCGTGTTCGTTCGATTCGTTTACAGCCCTACTTAGAATGTGTACTTATGATCTTATACACTAATGGGCAAAGCTTGTGTTTAAGGTAGTGCCTATTGGTCAAGGTACTCCGAGATAAATCATGAACACACATCATAAGATTGGATTATGTCTTTGCATATATGTCAAGAAAGTTTTAATTATTTAATTATTATTACATTTATTTATGATGTTTTGTAAATATGTGTATTGTTGCTTATAGGTTGAAAGCAAATTTTACAATACAAAAATACATAACAAATTTTTATAAACAAGAAAGAAATTTTAGGACCAAAAAAGTTGATGAGGAATATAAACATTTGATTGATGGATGTTTATTCTTATATTTGATCTCCACTAACAGCTGCTGGAGTGAGAGGCTATCACGTCTGTGTGACCGCTAGTCCCATCCCAACGGCAAAGAGAAAATCGAGCCCACAGGCCACATCTTTTAGTTTCTTATAAAGATGAAGCTTTTTTGAAAAAGAAAAAAACTCTATTACCTTTAATCAATCAGTCTGTTTTTTTACACATTAATAGTATTTTTATATCTGATGTAGAGCCATTTATCAAATAAATTCTATGGATGTGTAATAACTAATTTTTAATGAGTTTATTAAATTAATCAATATTAAAATTATATAAACCATGGTTGCCATTGCAGAAGTCGTAAGCGTCCCAAGTCGGACCGTGGAGTTGTGAGTACTCAGTGTAGGCAAAGAGTACTCACACATGGTAAGTTATTTAATTATTTGTTTTTTGAACGGTCAACGAATCCTTCAAATAGACTAATGACTAAATTCATCGTATCAGGATACACTCGTCTTTCTATCTAGAAAAAACCCTCACCTAAGGCCAACTCTTGTGAACACTCACCCGAAGGCACGACAGTGCGGTGAGATAAAACCCGTTCAGTTCAAGGATCCAAATAGTGAAAGCCACTTAATCGCCTAGTCTCTCATCATCACCCTGGTGCCTCTGAAACTAAATGTCGTGGGCAGGAATTGAACTTAGGTCACATGGAACACCAAATCTCTTCCTTACCACTCCACAACTAGCTCAATGGTTATTTATTTATTTATTTATTTGAAACGACCAACTAAGTAACGCCGGGTACTCCGTACACGGCCCCCAATGGCTAAAGGTAGCCCGAGTCGGCCATGAGTCCGGACGGACGGAGCCCCTAGCGGTTCACCTATTAAGGGATTCCCCGGATAAAACCCAACCCCACACCCGCTAAATGGCACGACAGCAATGAGCCGGTAAAATCGGGTGAGATCAGGACTCGAACCCTGGAATCCTGGCAAGCCAGGGTCATCTCTCATATCTCCCATATAAATTAGTGATAGTGAGGTTTGAACCCCTTACCTCTCACTAGTAAAGTGAGTACTCTACCATTGAGCCACATCCAATTTATAAGTTATTAAGAGAATTAACTTTTAGGTAACTATATATATGCCAAATATTATAAATTTACTAATATCTATCATAAAATAAGTGAATATTAAGAAAATATATTAATTAAAAATGATATTAATTCTTTAATATTATAAACATAGGAGTTATGTTTTTTCTTTTTAATTAAGTTAAAATCGATCCAAGTAGATCTGATTCTGATTGTGGTTGACTATCTTTGGTCGACTCCAAGTAACTAGGTAGAGTTAAAGAAAGTTGTTTTGATACCATACCATGTAGTGAGTACTTAGCTTTAGGGGCGAGATCAAGTGAAAACTCCTTTTAAAGAGAAAACTTAAAAACTCCTAAAAAACTATTTTTAACTTTAAAAAAAAAATTTGAAGTTTCTTTTTTTTTCCATTATTATTATATGTTGTTATTGGTTCAAAAAAAAAAAAACTCATCGGTAATCTAGTCGATGTAGTGCACATGTGTAATAGTATGCATTGCATATATGCAAAAGTCTCGTATTGCATAAAATACAACACTATTGCATATATTTGATACATACTATTTATATTTGCAATATAAGACTAATACGCACATCGAATACACATTAGTACGTATGTGTGATACAACGTCAACGCACATGTGCACTACATCGAATTTTATTATTATTATTATATTTTTTTTTCATATAATACAACACTACTACACATATACAATACATAAATATTGAATATATGCAATTAAACATTACTGAACTTAAAAATACATAATAATACACATATGTAATACAACGGTATCGCACAGTAATACGTATGTGCATTACAGCTGGTTTTTTTGTGTTGTTTTTTTATTTTTTTCGAGTAAAGGGTAAGAATGACTAATGGCAAAAACAGAATTTTGAAAATACTTTTTTTATTTTTAATTAAAAATAATTATTTATGAGTTTTTAAGTTTTCTCTTTAAAGATTAGTTTTCTCTTAATTCCTCCCCCTTATCTTTATAGACCTACTTTTACAACAATTATATAAACTAGTTCAACTTTAATATTAAAAAAAAGGAAAATAACCAAAATGACCCATTTGACCACACAAATTCCTTAACTAACCCCTTAAACTAAATAATACCCAAAATGACCATTTTCTAAATAGCAGGATCTAGCATAATAGCTAGAACTGGCATTTGACAGATCTATCCGACACACTTCCGATTTTGAACCAACCACATCTTAGCACGTACAAACTTAAATGGTCGGGCCAGACTGTTTTTTAAAATGCCGACCGTTTAGTTTTGGCGCCGACCGTTTATTAAACACTCGGTCTGACAGTTTAATAAATGGTCGGCCAACGGATCTATTACGTCGGGCCTTCATATCTATTCCATCGACCAACATATCTATTCTGGCGGTCTTCACATCTATTCCATCGGCGCCAAAACTAAGCGGTCGGTTTTTTAAAAAACCGTTGGCCCAATTAATTGTATATGTGTCAAGATGTGGTTGGTTTAAAAACGAAAGAGTGTTAGATAAGTCTGTCGAATGTCAGCTCTATTATGGTGGATCCTTCCGTTTAGAAAAAGGGCCATTTTGGTATGATTTAGTTTAGGGGCTAGCCAAAAAATTTGTTTGATCAAATGAGCATTTTAGCCATTTTCCCTTTAAAACGTGTTATAGCTAGATGCAAGTTTAAACTAAATCACATCGATTTGAATTTAGAACTTAAAAGGAGAGAATCTTTGTTAGCACCGCCATCTGTAATGATTAGGGTCGAAGGTAGCACGTGTGTAAAGATTCTGAGCAGAGGATGATGGCATCGGATCCCACTTCAATTCTCCCTGCACATGTCATCGCTCGTTAAATCCCAACATCGTGTGGTAGGCATCATTAATCTCATCTAATTCTATATTGTTTTTCATTAATTTTTTTTTATAAAAATTAACATGCTCATTTATCATTAAAATCAAAACGATTACAATAAAGTGGCAGACAAACAGGCAACAAGCTGCGCCGCAACCCCCTTTTGAATAGCAAAACCAATTCTACTAAAAACAAAGCGTTGGGTCGTAGGAGACGACAAAGTACCATGAACGACACGCTGAACCCTGTTTAGAAAATTCACGGCCTCCAGGGCCAGAAACCCAAATGTATCAAAAGCAAAAGGGAGAAACACATGTTGATTTTTTAAACAGGCTTTCTCGTGTTTGGCAACTTTGCCCGATTCGGCCTTCAACGCAGCCTGACCCACAACAAATCCACGGTCCTTGAGCCCGACAAGAGGAGACACTCCTGTAAGGTCCACACAAGCGTGTTTCCCCCCTGCCCACCCAAACACAAGAATATCAGCTGGTCGTAAGGTGGACCTCCCTTCGAGCGGATCTGTAAGAAAGTTAACTGGGGCCTTCTTTTTTGCAGAAATCCCTGCCCGTTTAAGAACATCGCACAGGACATCCGTAACCAAATCATGCCTATATTTAAAACTGGGTAATTCTTTGCAATGCACCGCATGGTCTCCAAAGGAATCCAAACAGACTTTGCGGCAAACTGGGCAAGGCTCATCAATCGGAAACATAGGGATCATTAACCGGTACTTAAGGATAGCCCGGTACTCCAACCTCGACATGTGTTGGCCTAATCCTTCAATAGGAATGACCGTTAGAAAATCCTGGGCCCGAGGAGCTCGAAGGCATTCAAACACCGCTTTTTGGCGAGAAGATAGATCAAACTTCGCTTCTAAACTTTGGACGATTCCACTAAATAAGGCACTCGCCAAAGCATGTTGGGCTTTAGGGGGGGGGGGGGGGGCGGTGTCCTTATTAGAGAACCCTCTAAGATTAAAATCGGGAAGTGAAGTACGTAAACGATCCATCGCACACCCGTAATCAGTGTCCAACCCATCAATACCACATCCCCGAAGAATGTGGTCCTGCAAACTCCATGATTGTGCTCTCGAAGCCACAAAAGCATATATAGATACATCCCTGGCCGAACATAAACCCAACCCCCCAAAACGGGCCGGAAGAGATGCCAAACTCCATCGGAAATCCCCGAAGAACGGCCCCCGACAAACAACGATGTCCTCAATCGCCCCTCGAAGGCCATTATCAAAAATAGAAACAACTTCCTCAACGTACATAGGTTGGCACGTTCTTAAGCCAAACAACAGCTTTGCGACCCCCATACATGAGCGAAGCAAAAGAAGCTCGCATTGAGGGTCTCGAAGCCTTGGGAGATAACTCATCAATTCCACAGCACTAGATGCCCTTTTCACAGCCAAACTACTGATAAACCCCGCATCCCGACTTACAGCGCCACGAAGGAGTTTCACACCAAGCACTGGCCTTCCAATCCTGCAAGGGAACAACCCCTCCCGCACCTTTTCCCCATTGCACGTTGACCAAAATAATTATGTTTTCTTAACGTTTAATTCAAGACCCAACCGAGGGCCCTCGGCCCTGATAATATCTAATGCATTAGCCACCTCTTTGTGTCCCCGATAATCGTACCATCATCCAAGTACCAAGCATGGAAAAGAAGCTTGCAACGATCTCTGATTCGGTGAACAAGTGGATGTAAAACTAAGGCAAAGAGAAGAGGCCCAAGAGGGTCCCCCTGCGGAACCCTAGTGGTGGACCTAATGTAAGCATCCCCCACATATAACCTAGCCGATTGCCCATATAAAAAATCTACCCATAAGGAATATAACTGGTCCCATAATACGTTGTAACACCAGATCTTCTAGTTATTTTATATCGATCTTTAAAAGAGTGTTTCGATTTTTATTACACATAAATAAGTTTTAGATCTTGGGTAGCTAAAGTGTTGAGCAGTAAGTGCTGGGTGTGACAGCCTTATTATGATTGTTTTACTGATCGTTCAAACTAGATCGATGCATATGAAGCCAGTTACAATAATTTAATTAGGGTAAGTTATGTTTTCTTGTTGATCAAGTTAGATGCCTGGGCTTTCTTTTATGTTGATTAATGTCATTAATTGTAATATTCGTCTCTGAGCTAGTAAGCAAAACCTTAGTTGTAATCCGTAGATGCAGGTCCCCACTGGCCGGGACCGAACCACGTTAAAATCTCGTGTCATTTATTATTTTCTATTTATGCGTGAATAATTGCTTGTGCGTTTGTGAGTGTTGTTTCCATCATTTCATTCCTAACATCAAGAAGTGTCAACTCATCTTCTGGTACATTGTTGTTACATACAACTGCTTCAGTCAATCATACTTCCATGGGTGAAGTTACCACATGTGGTATGTATGACTCGATACAAAATTTTTCGGAGCTACCTGAACTACATAAGGTGTTGAGGAGAAAGGTAAGGTCGTAAAAGCAATATTAGCAATAACTCTTTGGTTGATTTTGAATGCGAGAAACAAGAAATTTTCAAACACAAAGAGTGCTCGATTGCAAAGTTGGTAAATGATGTAAAGGCCTTGTCTTTGCTTTGGGTTAAAAATCGGAGCAAAAGGGCGAGCATATATTGAGAGTCTTGATGCAAATTTAATTTTGTGAACTTCCCGGTGTAACTTTTATGTCGTCTTGTATTTGCTTTTGTATGTAGTCTTCTTCTTCTTAATTCTTTTAGATCAATTTATGCTCTTGGGTCTCTTGTTGCTCGCTTGAGTTTCCTTTTCTTGGTTTTTTCTTATAAAAGTTTGGCTTTTCCAAAAAAAAACAAAGAAAGAATTAAAGAAACTGTTGGCTTTAAGGTATCGTAAAGTTTATAGGGGCAAAGATCATTCGCATTTTGGTTATCATAGGAATATTAATTGGGGCTACATTGAGAGATCCAAGTATAGCTTTTAACATTTGGTTATCATTGTGGAACACTTCATATTTTAATATTTACTAGTTGGTCGGTTGGTCTAAAGTTTTGTAGCGATTTTTAAGCACCACACCACAGTTAAGACTCCAACACACTTAACACAGTCACATCCCAAGAACTACTACTAGCAACAAGTTCACTATAGACAAGGCCATGCACCCAAATCATGAACACCTAGAATCTGATAATCGTCTCCAGAGCTACGGTTCTATGTGACACGTACATTATCTTGGAACTCCCGCCTCATGTGCACGCTAGAGGTGCACAAATCGGTTTTTTTAAAAAAACCGGTTCGGTTATTAACCGGACCGGTTTTTTTGGCCCGGAAAAAAACCGGTTCGGTTAATAACCGGACCGGTTAATAACCGGTTTTTGTATGTCAAAACCCTAACCGGTCTAACCGGTTAGGACCGGTTTAGAAACCGGTTAGAACCGGTTAATAACCGGTTAACCGGTTTTTTTTTTAAATAACCGGTTAATAACCGGTTTTTTTCATAATAACCGGTTTTAAAAAAAACCGGTTTTTCCATTAACCGGTTCGTTAACCGGTTTTGGATCTAAAACTTGTAACCGAAATACGAACCAGCGGTTTGTAAACCGGTCAAACCGGTTTTTAAAAAACCGGTTTTCGTAAAAACCGGTTTCCGGTTTAAACCGGCAAACCGGTTCCCCAACCGGTTTTTTTGACCATCTCTAGTGCACGCTACTTCGGAGCAGGGCTGGCTCCGAAAAAACAAAAAAAATTTGGGGCCGAAGGCAAAAAAATTTTTGGGCCTTAAGTAAAAAAAGTATTTTGTTAAGTTTAAACAGTTTAATTTTTATATGGGCTTACTTGGTTTTAATTTGGGTTGTTTAAAAAAATTTTGTATAAAAAAAGAATTAAATGCCTCAAATGAGACTAGAACCCACAACCTCTTGATTGTAGATAATACCTATTTGCCACTAGACCAAGCTAGTTGTTACGTAATTTTGTTTAAACATTAAATATACATATTGTTTTTAATAAAAATACATATAATTTAAAAAAAATCAGGCCTAGCGGGGAGTCGGGCTTGTGGCCGTCGACCACCCTGCCACCCCTAAGGGTCGGCCCTGCTTCGGAGTTGTGACTCTGAAATCACCATATTACATTGTGTACAAAGGTGTAAACGAGTTGAACTGCTTGTAAGCTACAAAATATTAGCCTGTTAATCGAGCTAAGCTTAAATGAGTTCAAGTCCAAGCCTGAGCTCAAACCTACCATATATCAAGCTGACCAGCAAACCTAAACAAGAAAATTATTTTTATATATGTTTCAATTTAACGGATTGATATATATTTAAATTTTATAATATATAGTTTTATCTATATTTGGTGATATTTCAAATGAGAACCCCTTTGAGTTTTAAGAACTCGAAAGAACTCAGTGTAACGATTTTTTTTTCGATTTTTTTTACACATGCGTAGTATGTGTAGGTTACATACACGTAAAAAAATTACAGAATTTTTTACGCACCGAGTCGACTTTTTACACATGTGTAACGGACGTAAAAGTTAGCGTAACCACTTACATCTTTATTCTCTCTCCTACTTTGACTTTTTTGCCAGATTTAATCTCAACCACATATTTCAATCCAATTAATTAAATGTGTGGTCTAGAATTGAGTTCTTAAGTTCTTAAAACTCACCATGGTTCTCAAAATATCCCTCCCCATCTATATTTATTAGAACTATGATATAAATAATCAAATAAAAACTAATGTGCTATATACATAATTTATACAAAGTAGTTATACAAATAATAATAATATAAGTAAACAAATAAAGTACTTAATACTTATACAAATAAGCTATATGCGTATATAACTAAAATAAGAATACTCAATTTAAAACTAGTTAAGCTCGGGCTTGAAAAGACTAACACGCCACGCTTGACTTTTAAACACAGAGCTTGATATGAGCCAAACTCGAGCTCGTTTAAGTTAAATTGGCCTGCCTCATTTATACCCCAAACGCTCCATAGCTCCTGCTCCAGAACAGTCATCCTACTTTCCTAAGCTATGGCTCCGGATTTAAGAGAATTAGGATATTAGTCCAATAGTAGACTTCTGCCAAGCATGCTAGCTTTCACTGGACTTGTCCGTTTTGCAGGCTAAATAATAATATGTAATGACTATTTAAGTGTTTAGCCATAAAGTTAATGCTGAAAGTATTAGTATATACTCCATATATTTCTAAAAAGGTAACGTAAAACATTGAAAGTTATATTTCACTTTAGGAGTGGAGGGGTCCCAAAAATGTTTTACTTGTTTGAAAAAGGCAAATGATGACATTCACTGAAGGGACAACGGAATTTGCTTTTTTCATTTTAGATCTGAATCTAATGTAATTTCGTTTCTTGTTTCATAATAATAATAATAATAAAAATGGGGGGAAATCCTACATTGCATCCTCTATTTAAATATGTAATTCGTGTAAAAATAAATGAACAAGTGGGTGTTTTTAAAATAGCCATATCAATGATTACTGAAGATATAGAGTCAATTATTCTGGTGGATCAAATGCCAAATAGAGCTCACAATCTTCAGGCTTCATGAGTAGAGGTGCTAATGAAAGATATTCTTTTAAGTCTTCAAGCGTCTTTTCATGACTCTGTCCCTATTCGAACTTCTTGTTCTTCTTTAGGATATCAAAGAAATCTTTGCACCTTCTTGAACGTCCTTTACGTTGACCGGTGCTTTTAAGTTCACAATAGCCTAGATTTGCTCTGGACTTGCTTCAATCCCTCTTTTGGTGACCATGTAGCCCAAGAACTTCCATGCTCCCACCCCAAAATGGCCTTTTGGATGGGTTCAACTTCATATTGTACCTGCCAAGGATATTGAAGGCTTCCTGAAGATCCCGGAGTTGATCCCTAGCTTTCTTTGACTTCACCACCACATCATCAATGTTACTTCCATGGTGTCTCCTAGTTTCTCTTTGAACATCATGTTGACTAGCCTTTGATACGTAGCACCTGCATTTTTTAAACCAAAAGGCATAGCAGTGTAACAATATATACTGTCGGGGTCATGAATGTCGTATCTTCTTGATCCGACGGCTCCATTTGAATCTGTTGGAATCCCAAAGAAGCATCCATGAGCGTTAACATTTCATGTCTTGCAGTTTCATCTACCATCGAGTCTATATTCATCAAGGGGAAAGGATCTTTGGGGCAAGCTTTGTTAAGGTCAGTGTAATGAACACAGACTCTCCACTTGCCATTCTACCACCACGTTAGCCAGCCATCTTGAGAACTTCACTTCCCTGATCATTCCAGCTTTTAACAGTCCTTCAACTTCCTCTTGGATAATGGCATTCCTTTCTGGTGCGAACTTCCTTCTCTTCTGCTGGATTGGCCTGAAACTTTTGTCCAAACCTAACTTGTGAGTAATAACATCTTTAGAAATACCTGTTATATGCTCATGCTTCCATGCGAAGGTGGAAATTCTGCTTTTGAGGAATATGATCAACTGTTCTTCAATGTCTTTGGGAATCCCAGTTCCTATTAACACTTTGATGTCAGAATCCTGATCATTTAGTGGTACTTCTTTTATTTCCTGTTCAACTACTTCCAAGAGATCATGTGCTTTGTTCTTTGATTGCTATGTCGGAGTTTGCTTCGTTGTTGGTTTCATTGACAAGGCATAGCAGTCTTTCGCCTCTTGTTGATCGCCTTGAATGTTGACAATCCCCCAAGGTGTTGGCATCTTGGTACACTAGTGATAAGTTGAGGGAACCGATATCATATCGTATATCCAGGGTTGCCTAAGATAATGTTAAAAGAGGTTAGTGCATCAATGACAAAAAACTTATGGATAGAATTTACTCCCTTAACATAAACATGAAGCTTGATTTCTCCTACGGTACTCTTCGCTTCACCATTGAAACCCACCAAAACTGAAGATTTCGTTACAATCTCGAATTCAGGAATGTTCATACTCTTTAAGGTTTCCAGCTGGATGATATTCACTAAGCCTCTACTACCCACTAGAATCCTGTGTATAAAACAATTAGCAGCATAAAGAGTTATAACCAAACCATCGTGATAAGGATCCTGAATATTATCCCGCTCTTCATCATCGAATAAGAATCCGACTTCTTTGGGCAAGGTCATCATCTTGGTTGGTCCCACTGGCCTTTTTGTTTTAGACACTTTCGCATTCCTTTTGGCCGTTGAGTAGGATGTACTGCATATGTCCGAGCCTCCTGAGATAACCTTCATGATTCGAGCACCTGGAGGCGGGGATTCCGCTCTTTTAGGATACTTCTCAAGATCCCGATTTTTGTTCTTCTCTCCCAACAATTCCTTTAAGTGACCCTTGCTGGGCAAATAGCTTATATCCCTTCTTAGGACAATGCAATCTTCCGTTATGTGGCCAAAATCTTCATGTAAAGCACACCACTTGGATTTGTCCTTCTAAGCAACGTTTTTCTCATTCTAGCATGGCCATCTCGTTTTTTCACCTAGGTCCTGCATAACACACATCAGCCCAAGAATATCAACTGAAAAACAATAATCATTTAAATTAGGATACGATTCATCATCCTCATTATCATCCACCATATTGACCCTATCTTTTCTGGAATACGGTTTGGATCTGTATGGTTCGTACGATGGGGACTCTGACTTCCTGTTGGGTGGTTGTAGTTATTGGAACTTTCTAGCCTTTGCTGCACCGTCTTATATTCCTCCGGTCTAATGAACCTCATGACCTCATTCCTCGCTTCGTCCAGGTTCCTGCAAGGATTCATAACGAGATCCTCATAGAAAGTGCTATCTTTCTTGAGTCCCATTTTGAAAGCTTGCACCGCCGTTGCTACGTCAAGGTGGGATATCTAAGGCTTCCCAGATGACTTGATGACATAATCCCTAAGGGATTCATTACTAATTTAGGTCACCCTATACAAATCACTGGTTAACCTTTTGAAGCTTCTGCAACAAGAAAACTGATAGAGACGGAAGGAACACTTAGGAGTCATTTTAAGGAAGCCCCAGATAAGGTTGAACAAAGCCTTTGCATAAGCAAGCCTCTTGGATTAATCTCCATTCTTTCACGATATTGGGCGACATGCTTATTGGGATCCGTAGTTCCATCATACAACTTCATGCTAGGAGTCTAGAATCGTTTCGGGATCTTTGTTGGTACATAAATGTCAGTAGTTCATAGTCTAGCGTTTGTAATCGAGTCTGTAATGTAATTATGTTTAAGTTTATGTTTATGTATGTAAGCGAAGTTGTCAACAAGTTCGCTTAGGCGAACTTGTTGAACAAGCGAAGTTGTCGACAAGTTCGCCTAGGCGAACTTGTTCAACGAGCGAAGTTACTGACAACTTCGCCTGAGGCGAAGTTGTCGTGTATTTATATAGCCTACGGGTTTACGGTTAATATAGTTTTCAGGTTATTCACGTGTAATTCAGTAGTTCAGTGAACGTGTAGAGAGTCTGTAATAGACGTGTTTCAAGTTATAATATATAACGTGTTCGTTTGTATCGCGTGTGATTGTTCTACGTATTCTACGCTCGTAACTACCTACGCAGAGATTCCGCACCTACGTAGATAGCGATATCCCGTGTAAGATCCGTCCGGGAACCTACAATTGGTATCAGAGCTTTGGCTCGATTGTGTGGTTCGGGATTTCACGCGGGTGTAGAAAACGTCTCGTTTGACCTATTCGCGGGACGCGTTTTCGTTGATATTGTGTTATACTCACCTTATACAGTCATATTCAAGCCGTCACACCGACCGGAAATTGCTAAATCGTCGAAAACAGATCTGAATATTTTCAGTGTTCTTCGGGCGAAGTTGTTGTTCTTCAGGCGAAGTTGCCGACGCTGGAAGTAGGGTTTCGGCGAATATATAAGGTTGAGCGAAGTTAACCACAACTTCGCCTACCTCATAAGTTCGCCTAAGCGAAGTTATCCTCAACTTCGCTTACCTCCTAAGTTCGCTTACCTTAAGCGAAGTTATTCTCAACTTCGCCAAGTCACGCGAATTTAAGGATTTTCCAGCGAAGTTAACACTTAAGCGAAGTTATCCTTAACTTAGCCTATAGTACTGTTTGGAAGAATTTTTGTTTTTTCGGGTTTTTCTTGTTTTCGAGAAGATGTCGCCGATTAACATCTCAGAGTTAGTCAAAATGGAAGTTGAAGCGGGGTCGGCTACTAAGGCCCCAAGGCTGATGAAAGGAACCGACTTTGTGGCGTGGAAGGATAGGTTCATTCAGTATATTAAATACCAGGATGCAAAGATGTGGGTGTGCATCCAGGATGGATATATTCCACCGATAATGGAATACGAAGGTCGGGATGTGATAAAGAAGTACAGCAAGATGGAGGAAGAAGAGAAGAAGATGTATGAGGCCGAGAGCAAGGCCCATGCTGCAATTACTATGGCTCTTCCTCAAGAGATTCTCCATACATTCCGGAAGTACACTTCTGCACGAGAGCTTTGGGATGCTCTTGAGAATAGATTCGAAGGGAACGTGGGTATTCGTGCCTCGAAGATTAAGCTGTTAAAGACCCAGTTCTCTGTTTTCAAGTATTTGAAGAACGAATCGCTCGATGATATTATCACCCGATATTATCATCTAATGACAGAGCTGAACAACTATTCTATTGCTTACAGAGAGGAGGAAATAGTTGAGAAGCTTCTCGATGCTCTCCCACCGAAGTGGGAAATGTACACTGTTCTAATGAGGGAAGACAAAGACTTTCCTAATTATGACTTGGAGACAGCAGTAAACAAGCTCAGAACCTTTGAGCTTAATATGGTTCGTAAAGAGACACCAACGGATCAGGTTCAAGACCCTGGTATGTATGGTGCCAAAGTTAACTCAGGCTCAAGTTCGAAGTCTGAATCTGCTGCTTACTACTCCAAAGGAGAGTCAGGTTCTAACTCTTCTCATGAAGGAAATGTGTCAGTAAACATGAATGGTGATGTTTGCTTTGTTGCTGGAGGATCAAGTGCTTCGAAACCTCAAGCATCCAAGAGTAGTTTCTCTCCCAGTGCTTCAAGCAATAACTACACTAAGATGCCAATGGGTGTCAAATCTGCTGAAGAGCAGTTTGCACTCTATGCATCTTTTATTGCTTCTTACGAGAACTACATACAAGGGAAGATTGTGGACCCTGCTGCTTTGGAAGAAGACTATGACCAGATCGATCCTGATGATCTGGAGGAGATGGATCTGCAGTGGCAGATGGCGATGATAGTCAGAAGAGTGAAGCGTTTCATGAAGAAGACTGGCAGAAAGTTCGTAGGTGGAAAGCCAAAATTTGATATGTCAAGGGTGAGGTGTTACAATTGTCAACAAAATGGACACTTTGCAAAGGAGTGCACTAATGCACGTGTAGAACGTAGTCAGGGGAGGACTACACAGCAAAGTGGAAATAACAATGGGAATAATGCCATGATGTCTGATGCTGGTGAATACAACTGGAACATGTTCTCTGGAGAACTCTTTGAGCAGGCACACATGGCGAAGGTTGCAGCTGAAGAATGTATGAAAGCTGCTGAAAATGAAAAAGCTTTCACGGCTAATGACCAGAACTCCGAGGTATGTACTAAACCTATCTGTACTAAATGTGAGAACTTGTCTGAACAGCTTGCTACAATTACTGATCAGTATGTTAAGTTGGATGCCGAATTTAAAACCTTGAAAGAAGATCATCACTTCACAAAGACAAGAGAAAATAATTATAAAATAAAAATTAAAGCTTGTGAAAAAGACGTTAAAAGTTTAAAAACAAAATTAGCTGAAAAAATTGATGTGATCGATCTAAGCTACGAGGTTTTAGAAGAGAAGACCAAGTTAATCGCTGAGAAAGAAAAACAGATTGCTGATCACCAGGTAAAAGTGGTGGAACTAAATAGGAAACTGGAGCAATTCCGGAATTCCTCTGCTATTCTTGATCACCTCGTTAGTGATCAAGGTTCCTCACCTAAGAGGGGAGCAATTGGTTACCATGAGGTTCCACCACCTTATAACCATAATCATACTTTCAATCATAGTGTTCATGAATCTGTTAATTTTGTAGCTGATCAGACAGGTCCTGCTAAGGAAACTGGTAAAGTACCGGAAATTAGTAAAGGCGAAACAAGTTCGCCTGTCTCAAAAGTTAAAATTTCTATTTCAAGTCCAGTCTCATCTGATTCGGATAAGTCATCCGAGTCGGGTAAGACAAAAGAGAAGGAAGTGTTACCCACTAGTGGAGAAAAAGTTAATTCAACTAAAAGGAGTACTCAACTCAACCCATATGTCCCACCTTATGTGAGACGTACGGTTGGTAATACTGCCTCCACATCTAAAACATCTGCTGAAAAGAAAGCTGAACATAGGTGTTGTTTTAGATGTAATCAAACAGGGCACCTTGTTGCTGATTGCCCTCTGAAGCAGCGTTTCAGAGAGGTGAGGCCCTCGAAAACTGAGACTAAGGTTTTTGGTAATCGTTTAAATGTTAAAAATGAAAACCATTCAAATTTGAGAGATAATACAGGTTTTCAAAGAAACACATCTCGTTTTTACACTACTAATAACCAAACCAAATGCTATAATTCTTTTGATTCTCTTAATGTTCGTCGGTTTTGTTGGCCTCACTATCAGTCTCCAAGGAGGTATCCTGTTAGGACTCGTGGAAATTTTTCTAATGCTAATTTTGGTCAGCCAAGGTGTGTGAGTTCTGTTAAGAAGGTTAATCGACCCGAGACCAAGAGGTCTTGGGTCCCCAAATTTTAATAATCTCTTTTGTTTGTGCAGGAACAGTTGAACAGGGCGTCCAATAATCTTTGGGTTGTGGACAGCGGCTGTTCCCGGCACATGACTGGTAACAAGGATTTGTTACAAGATTTAAAACCTGTTCAAGGAGCAAGAGTCAGTTTTGCCGGTGAGAGTGGAGGCAAAATAACAGGAAGGGGTACGGTAACTAACGGGAAGATGACGTTAGAAAATGTGAACTAAACAGAGTCGGAAGTCGACAACAGGAGGATGTCAGTTTCTCGGTGGAAGATTAGTTTCCTGGCAGTGCAAGAAACAGACATCAGTCGCAATCTCTACGTGCGAGGCTGAATATATGGCAGCATCCAACTGCTGCTCTCAGGTTTTGTGGATTCAGCAACAATTGCGCGACTATGGTCTGAATTTCTTACTCACTCCTATTTTTATTGATAACACTGCTGCCATCTCAGTAATTAACAATCCCGTGAAACATAGTAAAACTAAACATATTGACATACGTCATCATTTCATATGGGATTGTGCTGAGAAGAAACTGATTAAGGTCGAAAAGGTCGATACGCTAGAAAATTTCGCTGATTTATTTACAAAAGCGTTTGATAAATCCAGATTTCAAAACCTAATTGAGCTGAACGGGATGATCAATCCCGAGTAACCATGTTTTTTTTTTGTGTGTTCGTTTTAAAAAAAAAAAACGTCACTATTGCTTAAAATTAGTCGGTTACGTCAGTTTGATGGACATATCCTCGGATATGTTTTGGTCCTCGTTTCTACTTGTAGAGAATGAGGGTCGCCATTAACCAGATGACTGAAAGTGACCGGGGCGGTTATGATGTGTTTTCTTTCTGTCGCTGAAAATTAGTCGTTCATACTTAGTTAGAAGGACACATACTTGTATGTGGTCGGTCCAGTTGATCCATTGGATCTTCAGGATTGCCGTTTACCTGAAGACTTTGACGTGATCGGGGCGATTGAAGTCAAAATTTTTTTAGGGAAATGAAATTACTTTTCAAGTCTGTTACTTCGTAAGAAGTTAGTTAGCTATGTTGAACGGAAAATTGATCCAACCATGGAAAATGATAGATATACTAACTTTGTGTGCTTAACTAGTGAAGTTATTAGGCTTAAAAGGCTTTAGGACAGTCATTGTATGTCATGGTAACTTTTTATAGTGCGTAAAAGTAGATGTGATACAAATTAAATTTTACTTGATTTTATGTGGAAACTCCTTAAGAGTTTTGCGTGTCTTCATTGTGACATCTGCCCCGATCCGACCCGACCCAGGTACCCGTTTCTCTGACCCGATCTCTTTCTTTTATTATTTAATATTTATACTTATATTTTATTTTTAATAATAATAATATATATTTCCTTCCCGCCTCTTTCTCTCTCTTTCTTTCCGCCGTCCCCTCCCTCTTCCTTCTCTCTTTCCGCCTTCTTTTCCCTCTTGTCGCCGTCCCGCCCTTCCCGCCTAAGGATGTCTGCAGCTCCACGCGCCAGACTCCTTTCATGGAAGCCTGCGTAAAGACATCTTGTTCCTGCGATGCGTGAAGAGAACTCTTCTCGCAGCGCGCTAAGAATGCATGTTCTTCCCGCAATGCGCTAAGAATGCATGTTCTTCCCGCAATGCGCTAAGAATGTATGTTCTTCCCGCGATGCGCTTAGAATTCTAGTTCTTCACGCAGCACGCTAAGGATTTGTGATTCTTCCCGCAGTGCGCTAAGGATTGTTGTGCCAGCCTTCGCGCTCGCGCACTCAGCCTTCCCGCGCTTAACCCTTGTATCTTCTGTTTATTCTAGCCGTTTGCTTTTGTAAATGTCTTTTCTTCTGAGCTGTTGACCTAACCTATCTAATGTCTGAATAGTTACTTTCGGCGCAGCATGCGTACCAACCCCATTGGTTGGTAGAAAAAGTGACTGACATTATCTTTTGAGATCTGCTTTTGCCATGCTTTAACCAGTAACTTTATCTGTCCTCTCCCATGCCTTTTTCTGAATCCTGTCAGCCTTTTCCTCTTTTTCCCTGCTACCATATCTTTTGATATCTTTACTTTTCAGAACTTTTTACTGTTGATATCTTTTCTTTTACTTTTGGAGATCTTTTCTAGGGTTTGTGTCCCCTAGGGTTTGCCTATATATAGTACTATTTTCTTAACACTTCACACGCTACACTTATTCTCTTCCTCCCTTTTTGCTCTCTGCCGTTGTTCTTCAGCCGCCTCCCTCTCTTGCCTCCGTTTTCTCCTCTCTGCCCTGTTTTCCGGTAATATATTATATATAATAACTTATTAATTATGCTAACTTATAATCAAGACTTAAAACAAATCATTAAAACAATAATCTTGTTTATAGGTTAACTTGTGCTTGTTTAAAGTTGGTTCTTGCTTTATCTATCATCGCATCTTTATCAAGTGAGTAATCTCGTACCTAATCCCTTTTTGCTTTTAATGTTTTGGGATGTTCATGTGTTCATACAAACTTAGAGTCTTAAACTTGTTTATGAACTTTAGTCGCGCAGTATCCCATGTGTTGAGGACGTAGACTTGGCTGTTTATTTGTATGTGTGGATCATTAACCGTCTTGCCGGTCTATTCCGCAGTTTTCATGGTACCATTAGATGAACACGGGAGAACTATCGTTTATGATTTTCTCTTTTATTTACACATGCACAGTTAGTCTTGTTTGTGAGCTCAATTGTGAGCACTGGCAGTCTTATGAATCTTAGAGTTGGTCCCGATCAGATTACACCCTTGTTGAAAACCAGACATACACATGTTGCGCGCAGATTTATTGTTATCTATGTATTGTATTAAACTTGATTTCTCACCAACACGCAAGTGTTTGACGTTTATTTTAACACATGTTCAGGTTTGCAGTAGCTGTTTTGGAGCTTATGGACACGTAGGAAGTTTTCTTTATTTTTGACCTAGATTAAAATGTATCAAGACAAGTTATTGCTGTTCGGATATTATGATTTATAATATATTGATTTATGTTGATTTATATTATTTGTGTTTGCTTTGCGCGTGCGCGAATGAATGTATTTATTAAATATTGACACCCAATAGTGTCACGAGTAATGAAACAATATGTGGCGCCCCGATGTATAATCCGCCTTTGGTCGGGGTGTTACATTCATGTATATCTTTCCGAATGATAGGCAGAAAAGTGATTACCCAGTCATACACGAACCCATGTGTGTTCTGATTCCCGTGAAGATAGTGTTTCAAGATACTGCAGTGATCCAGATTTGGGACTTGCAGTTAATTTCTACTTTGAAGTCTATGTCGTTTGAAAAAAAAAAATATTATTTGAAGTTATTGTAACATATTAGTGATGATAATATCAAGACTTCTCAATCTTAGAGTAAGAAGAAGATCGGGAACCAGATGAAGAGTACTTACATGTTTAATCAGACGCTATGGGTCGAAGTCAATTCGGGGTGACTTGGGGAAAGCCAAATACGCTTTGAGAATAGATAGGAGGCATCAAAATCTCTGAGTTGTTGCCCACTTATTTTTTGAGCTTAATTGAACTTAACTCGTATCACAGAAACGATGAAAACCACTTTAAGTTATTTACATATGTACAACCTGTTTCTCTATGTCATAATACAGCTAAACACGGATCTATGTGACAGTCACGGAGTTAGTATGATTCCGTTAGGATCTTTTCTAAAACATGGTGGTCCCTGACTAGACTGAAATTTGATCCCTTATTCGTTAAATTTTTATAAGTTTTTCTTAGTTTTGTAGTTGTATTATTTTTTAACTGGTTACTTAGAATTGATCATGTCTGGAAGTTTTAAAGAGTTAATTCAAATTGTTCAAAATTATAAGGTTTGGTTATGAAAATATAGGCGAAGTTGTTGAATCAGGCGAACTTGTGGATAACTTCGCCTAGGCGAAGTTATCCGTAACTTCGCCTGACCAACTCTGACCCTATATAAGGATTTCAAACAGTAAATTTTCATTATTTACAATATCCAGCGAACTTGTTCTCCGATATTTCAGCGAACTTGATCTCAAACGCTTACTCCATCGGTGGTAGTAGCACGATTTGTCGAGTCTACGGTCACCACTACTGCAGGGTTATCGGGTACGGTACCACCTGCGGTCACGCCCACTTCAGACTCGGAACGAATAGATTCACTAGAGCGGATTGTAGCTGAGCAGTCCAAGACTATTCAAAGCCTAGTGGAAGCAAATCAACTGCAGGCATCCCTCCTGGTTGAGCACGGGAAAGTTATAGATGCCTTGAAGGTGTTCTTGGCATCTCAGGGGGAGATGAGCTGTAGAGGAGATGAGCTGAGGACCAAAAGAAGAGAAGACCGAGACGATGATCCCAATGCATCGAAAGATGCAGGTGGTGAGTTGCCAAGAACTACTATAGCTCTTGGGGCTTCCACAGCTGAGGGGGAGTCTGCATCTGGTGATGATGTGGTTGCTGTTGGTGATGATGTGGATGTGGTTGAAGATGTTGAGATTGTTGATGATATGATTGATGCGCTGAAAGAGATAGACGATATGTTAGAAGATGATGAGTTGATAAATGAAGATGATGTTCTGCCAATCGATGAGATCGAAAAGATTGGTGCAGAAATTGTGGTTGAGAATGTGATAGAAGAAGGAGAGATTGTTGAAGAAAATGTAGAGCATGAGATCCCTGTGGTTGAACAGTCGACTATATGTGAAGATGCTGCGGTTGACAACACTGAGTGGGAAGATCAGCCAAACTGGAAGGAAGGCTGCGCTCAGTGGTTTGTAAAGACGAAGAAGCCAGCAGTACCGACGATGTTCAAAAAAGTCGTATAATATAAAGGGATATGCAGAATCAAAGAAGGGAATCATATGCTGGTTGTACGATGAAGAGTTGAAACTATTTGTGATCAAACGTTACGACGGCATTCAGTACTTCAAGAAGATGTTAAGATCCCTGAATACCTTACCGGAGTGTGAGGTGAAAGACTTAGCAAGACTGGGGCTGATAAACAGAAGTGATGATAACATGGCGAGAGTAATTGGGAAAATTGTTTGGAAGGAGGCCATTAAAGATAAAAAGTTTGAACTTCTGAAGCCTCAGAAAGGGAAATTAATAGAAGACAAAGATAGAGGGATGAGGGCAGACGGCAAACCATGGATGGTTATGAAGTATAAACCAGTCCGTCATTTAAAAGAAGTGCCGATGAAGGTGATGCCCAAGAACGTCTTGAAAGACTTGAAGTGGTGGTACGTGGATTGTGAAACTGCTGAAGCGGTCATGGAGGATGAAGATGAGCAAGAGATCATGAGAGTGTATGATCCTATGCACTTAGTCAATCTGTCTCAAGCTGACTTGCAGGTACTACATGCTAAGAAGATTTTCTACATTCCTGCTTGGAAAGAGGAAGCTAAGAAGTACCAGAAGTTGGTTTCTGTATGTGTTAGACAGGGAGTGCATGCTTGAAGAGATGAAGAGAGAAGACGAGAGATTACAAGACACAAGCTTTGAAGATCAAGATATGAAGCTACTGCCAAGGGGGAGTCTGTTGGTACATAAATGTCAGTAGTTCATAGTCTAGCGTTTGTAATCGAGTCTGTAATGTAATTATGTTTAAGTTTATGTTTATGTATGTAAGCGAAGTTGTCAACAAGTTCGCTTAGGCGAACTTGTTGAACAAGCGAAGTTGTCGACAAGTTCGCCTAGGTGAACTTGTTCAACGAGCGAAGTTACTGACAACTTCGCCTGAGGCGAAGTTGTCGTGTATTTATATAGCCTACGGGTTTACGGTTAATATAGTTTTCAGGTTATTCACGTGTAATTCAGTAGTTCAGTGAACGTGTCGAGAGTCTGTAATAGAAGTGTTTCAAGTTATAATATATAACGTGTTCGTTTGTATCGCGTGTGATTGTTCTACGTATTCTACGCTCGTAACTACCTACGCAGGGATTCCGCACCTACGTAGATAGCGATATCCCGTGTAAGATCCGTCCGGGAACCTACAATCTTAGCATCACATATGGGGAGTGCAAATCTTGAGATCCTATGACTGCTTGGAGACGCTTCTAGAATCGAGTGAACTATTCCTGGAACGCTGGAGATCAACTTCTTAGTTTTTGCATGTAACACCTCGGCTAAAGCGGAAACGCCTGAGTGTGATGTACAGATTGCTTAAACACACGTGATACTATTAGGTAACCATAATTACATTATTTCATTTAAATCTTCATGTAACACAAGTTTATCAAATAATACAAGTTGTAACAAATAAATATGTAAAATGATAAGTTTTCTTTGAATATCCTATAAGCATGCTATGTGTCTTCTAACTTTCATCCTTGTATCTCTACACCTGTAACATATGTATAAAATAAAGTCAGCTACGAACATAGCTGGTGAGATTCCCACAGTTTGATATAACACGTAAAAATCATACAATTCATGGACAAGTGATAAACGAGCAAGTAAAGTCCTTTCCAGTTGGTATCAACCAACGTACTCGGGTAATCGCGCAGGTAAGGTCCTTTCCAGTTGGTAACAACCAGCATACTCGGATAATGAGGCCCTTTTCCACTCGATACAAATGGACCTGAGGGCAAAGGGGGGCGTATGATCATACTTATTGAGGCAACCACTAAGCAAGTAATTCTGAGCAAGTAATCAAGTAAACGCACAAGTCCATATAGTGAATTGTAGTTTGTAATTTGTAATCGAAATCATAAATGCTTGAAGTTTTGTAGGATACATATGCTAACCCAAAATATAAAAATGTTTAAAAAGGGGTTGTGAGAAACTCACCTCGAAATTGAGGGTCAACTTGCAATAAAAGCAAAAGTGCATTTAACGAAATCGAAGTAACCGAACTTCATGAACTATAATTGAAAACAAAACAAAATCTATCTACCGGGATTGAAGAAGTTAACTAATTAAATGCATTATTTTTAATGTAGTTGACGGGTAATATTATATTTAACTTTAATGGAATTGTTTAATGAACTAAGTATTATTTCACTAATTTTTGGTTAATAATATAACAGAATAAGAAATATAATGTTTACGGATCACGGATTTTAATGATAGTTGTACTCCAATTATAACGGTTAACAAAATCGACCTATAAAGTTATCTTTAATGGTTTAACGAATTTTAAACTAACGAATTTAAGTTTTGCGAAAAAAAAAAAGAATTAACATTACCGAATTAAAGTTTAACGGTTTAAAGCTAACGTAACTAATTACTAAAGTTAACGACCTATATATTTAACTAATAAATTTATTAATGAGAATTTATAATACCGGTTAAAGATTTATTAATATCTTTAAAATACAAGATTAATACTAAATTGGATATTATAACGCTTAAGGAATTTTGGTGCTAACGGTATCCTTTATCTCAATAACGAAAGTGTTAACAAATTTTAAAGTCTTATGAACGAAATACATGTTTAACGAATTTAAACGGGACTCGACGGGTTTTGAAAGATTGGTTTTTCGGTGAGAATGATAAATATAATTATATATTTGGTTTTATATGATTTAAAGTGATTTTCTTTGATTTAAAAAGATTTATAAACATATACATGGTTTATAATAATTAATATAAATGAATTTAAAAAAAATAGAATTGAAATGGCGTGACCTGGGTTTCGAACCCAGGTCTATCTGTTTATACTCATACGTTCAAACCAGCTGGACTACCTGCTTGTTTGGCAATGGTATTGAAACAGATATACTAATATAAAAACATCCAAGATCATCTTCCTTATACAACCCTAGATATCTAATCCGTTAACAGGTTCCATGTTTGATAAATTTAGGTTAGGGGTTTTTGTTTGTCGTGTAAAAACTAATCAAACGAATATAATAATTACCTAATTAAGTCATGATTTGACGAAAACCATGGTCGCCGGAGTACACACCTTGCCGGATTAAATTAATATACATCTTATTTTGAATTTAAAACCAAATATACATCTTATTTTGAATTTAATTTACGCAAGAAACCCTTGTAGTTTCATCTAAGATTTAAAACAGAGTTTAAATAAAATTACGTTTTAAACCGTGAACTTTGATATGTATTAGAAGATGTATAAAAGTTTAAACATTTGGATAAAAGTATATTATACTCGAATAGTTTACGAATCAAAATTTTAAGCTTTAATGAACACTTTAATCCCGGAGTTTTGTTAATTGAATAAAACGAATAGAAAACGAATGAATGATAGACCGAAAATCGGAAATATTATGAGTGACAAACAAGAATACGTTGAACGATGTAACTAGTCGGTTTAACGAATACGGGTACAAATTCAAATAACAATTAGCGAATGTCACATAAATACATGAAACGGACTTGAGAAACATATATGTGTGTGTGTGTGTGTGTGTGTATAAACAAAACCCAAAATTTTAAAATGGTCGGTTTTCAAGTTCAAAAAGTAACGAATGTTACATTGCAACTCTTTCTGCACCATTAGGCAAATACCGGAATCCTGCTAAGCATCAAGATAGTCACAGGTATAGTAACGTTATTATCTGTGTTTTAAAAACCGGTTTAAACCGGCCGGTTCAACCGGTTGAACCGGATTTCGGTGAGTAACCCGGTATTTTGTACCCGATATATTTTAGCGGTTTTATGAAACATCAAACCGGCATGTTTTCATAAAAAATCGGTTTATACCGGTAAACCGTTTTAAAAGCCTACCATATTTTTTTTGTTTCATGCCAATTTTTTTGTATATGTTACTCATATCATGTAATTTTTGTATATTATGATTATATGTAACTAAAACTCTATATTTATTATTGTTGGAAATGAAAATACTTATACTCTTGTTAACGAGGATGACGATAAGAGTGAATTTCATCTTTTAAGCGATCGTGAACTCGATGCATGAAACACTTCGATAACACAAAAATCTATTGTGCACCTATTTTAAAAGAGCTTGGTTTGAAAACCAAGTGCTTTTGTATTGCTTTTTGAACTGAATTAACTTTTGAATGATATTTTATTATAAACTTATGCTTTTTTTTTGTTTTTTTTTAGTTAAAGTTGCATCTCTATGAAATTATAAGGTAAACTATAAAACCCGGTTGAACCTCTCGGTGCAACCCGGTTCAACCGGTTGTACCATTTTTTAGTCTATTTCGGTACGGATAAAATACCGGTTTTTAAAACATTGGTTATTATTGAAGTTATCAGTATTGGGATTCCTAGCTGAGGATCCTACGACAATACCGAATTCATGGTGGCATCACTTCTTGTAGTTTGGACGGGATCACTTGTTCTTGGTGCTGTTTGAATGGGTAGAAAATCATTGTAACGATTCCATAGTGATCCTGATGCCTTGCAATTCAAAGCTCTTGGCTGCAACGGAGTGAAGGATTCCTCCGTCGGCTTCTTTCCTTGTGCCCGGATATCCCGGAGCTTCCTCGTGACGGAATTTTTTGTTTCCTTTTGAATCTCCATATGCTCCTTCATCTGCATTAAAATATTAAATATATCGTTGTTAGACATGAGAACAGGTCTTGTGTTGGAAGACCCTGATTCTAGATTCGGCGTGCCGGTGGAAGGCCCTTGTTACGGGAGGATGCATGCCACTTGTTCCTCCGGCTTCTGAGATATTGATCTCGGCGTTGGTCATCTTTCTCTGGGCAGCAACTGAAGGAGGAAGTGGTTGAGAGACTCCGGAAATTGTGGACGACATGGAGGAATAAGCAGCTTTGGATTGAGAAGCCATTTTTGAGTAAAATTTTGTAAGGTAGTGGTTTAAAACGAATTTGAGTATGGATTTGAAGATGTAAAACACCACTTGCCCCATGGTGGGCGCCAAACTGTTTTGGTCAAAAATTACCGAAGCAATTATTGAACAAATTCGTTAACTAAGGTAATGTGTTCTTCAAATATGCGGTAAGTAAATCCGGTAAAAGTAAAAGGGTGACACGATGTAGAGAGGGAAAGCCTTAGATCCTGGCGAGGATCCTTGGTAAAAACCTCGGGAGGGGAAAATTATACCCTATCTCAATAACTTTGATGAAAACGACGACTATATTACAATAGCAGGTGTTGTGATGCAGAGAGTGTGCCCTATATAGTTTCATCAAGCCCCTTTATATAGAAAATAAAAATAATTAAAATTCCTATAAATCCAGGAACCCTAGCTTTAGTGACTGTTAGTGGACTTGTTCTTCTCCTCACACGCACTTCAACTGGTTCTTCGAGATTCAGATGAGAATTAGTCATTCTAGCCGTTGTGAGCTGTTATAGACTTGAGTAGCCTACAAGCAAAAAATAAATACAACTTATAGTTGGTTAGTTCAGAATACTGGAGCTTACTAGGATTCCCAGCTTCCGGAATACTTGTCAGGATCATGCTCTAGATAAGATGACCCCTAACAGTAACCGCTTTTAACATTATGAAGTTTTGTGATTTAATTATGAAGTAATAGTCTGAGTTCTGAACACACTAGCACTGATTAGTTGAAATCAGACGAATACTAAGACGAGCTGTAAACAATGATTAAAGGTAAGTCACACCCAAGGTTCAAGCATGTATCCAATCAATATCTCATGTCATGTATTAAAATTAAGTATCAACTGACAACTCTTGTTTAACTTAACAACTCCTAATCATAGGCACCAACAATTTCTAGTATATGACACTGGTAACCAAAGGTTTCTTACCAGCATGACTCAATCAAAGGTAATTGCATGCTTTATTAAATTATTAAAGTAATAATCAAACCCTATGCAACAAGTATCACAATAATTGACAAACTAATCATTTAGATAGAAATAAACCTAAACCCGTAGATTGTTCAATAATATCAAACATCAAAAAGCATAGATCATCAATCAACAATTACAATAAGCCCAGTATTAGACATGAGTAAAACTAAAGTCATACAATACTTTACACCCTGGGAATGATTTAAATGACTTAGCCTCCATGATCTTTGTTAAATCTTCAATAGTATTGTGGAAGGCATGAAGATTGATCTCTTGGTGATATATATCTCTGGAATTCGTCTATGGAGTCCAAGAAGCTGCTAGAAGACGTGATAAGTCGAATTAGGGTTCGAAACTGATTATATCAGTTGACTTAATTTTTTTTTACGTTTTATAAGCCTCCGTGTAACGCGGAGGCTTCTTCACTTGTTCTTTGCGTGGCGTGAAGGGAAAAATTGTCGGGCAGAATGACCTAATCTTCATTCTTCGCGTGTCGCGAAGAGCTCTGAAGAGAAAATTTTTGTTTCCTTTTGAAATCTTGGTCCGTTTTGCGTGTCGATCATCCTGGGACTTCATCCCGTACTCGTATAAGTTGAAAGTAAGCACCATTAATGATCATTGACCTACACACATAAGGCACATATGAAGTATCATAGTTCACACCATAAACTAACTAAAATCTATACAATTAAGACAATAATATACACGATTTGTACCCGACCATCACCAGGGGTCATCTAAAATGTATATAACTTGTTCTTGAGATCGAATCAATTAGCTAAGGATTTGGTCATATACAACGATTCCAGTTTTGACAAAGCACTGGTTACCAATGTTTCTTTTGATACCTTCTTAGGACTCAATCTCCGAGACACTATAATTGAAATATGAGCCTTATCTAAGATATCTTTCTTATCCTTATATGTTTACGCTTCACATAAATTTGATTCGCCAGATACACTCAAAGAGCCCTCGTCTTGACCCCTATAAACATAAATCATTCCTTCCATCGAATTTCTCTAATTCAAACTTGGTAGGTACGCACGATTCTTCGACTTCAATTAATTCAATTTGCAATCACCTCGTTGAATTTGAGTCGTAACAAAGCTCTAATACTACTTGTTGAAATTGCAATATTAAATTGATAATCCAAACACCAAAGAAAATACATTAGAGAAATGAACAGCCCAAAATCATGTTTCAAATGATTCAAGCTTCTTATAGATTTGTTACAAAGTGATTTCAAGAAGACGAAAATGAATAACGCAAAAATCTAAAACAAATTATCTAACTTAACCACCTTATATTCACCTGATAAAAGTATAAAAAGTATTATTTAATTAAACAGAGAAAAAAAAAACAGTGATTTTTAGTGTAATTATATGATGTATGGGTCAAGTTATTCTATGAAGGTAGACAAAAATGAGAATGATGAGAAGGATTTATAGTTACAAAAAAAAACCCTTAAAAAAATAAATAAAAAATCATAACTCAAAATTTAATAAAAAAAACAAAAAAAATAAAAACACAAAAATGTTTCCACTGTCTTCCTCGTTCTTAAAAAATAGACACAATGTTGAGAGAAAAAGATCATTGTATCTTTTTGTTTATTATTGTGTTTTGTGTTTGTTTTCGTTATTGATTGTGTTTTTTTTCCTTGGTATTGTGTCATTTTTTCTTGATATTGTGTTATATTATTCAACATTGTGTTATATTTTGTTCGCCATTGTGTTATACATTTTGCGATCTATTGTGTCTTTTTTAGTTATAATTGTGTCTTTTGTTCATTTTCGTCATTTTGTTTTTTGTCTCTGCATTATGTCTTTTCGGCATTTTTTTTTCTGGGAACGGGACTGACGAGGGAAACATTTTTGTTTTTTTCTAATTTTTTATTTATATTTTGAGTTATTATTTTTTTATTAATTTTTTAGAATTTTTTATGGGTTTTTTTATGTAACCATAAATTTTTCTCACACTTCTTATTTTCGTCTTCTTGTTTATTTTAACCTTTCCCTGTGATACATATGGTAGAAAATGGATTAAGAATGCTTTTAGATAGACTAATGTACCCCTGCCCCTTAATCATTGTTGACTTTAATCAAAGCACGTTATGTTCAACAAATAAAAATATTTACTATTTTTTTTATAGAGAAAAATTATATTTTAGCAAAATTTTCTAACATAACCAAAATCAAACGTCTCAAAATAATGAAATATAACAATCTTCTACTCTTCTAGAATCCGATCGTACAGCGTCAATAATTTACAATAGAAACTGGTTTTGGGCCTCCAGCTAAGCTTAAAGCTCAATAAGTAGGAGGGTGATGGGCTAACATAGTAGCCTGTTCTCTTATTTAGTTATCATACAGTTGCGTGAGCCATGATGGCTAAGACTTTAGGTATGTTTGGTATAAGGTAATGGAATAGATGAGGAAATGAAATGGACGTGGTAATGGAATAAAAAAAGAAATGAAATGGATCATTACCATTCCATTGTCATGTTTGGTTACCATGTAAGAATGGAATGATTAATCACTTTATCATTATTAATATTTTTATTAGTAATAATAATAAATAAATAATATTAATAATAAATGAATATTCATAATAAGTATTTTTAGGACCTCGTGCTGCAACGAGATCGTTAAACTGTATATGCGTTGTGAAATGTTAACTCATCTAATTTAAAAATAAAATATATTGATAATGTAGTAATAGTTCTAATATAATAATAGTTATATTATAATATACAAAACGATAATGATAATAACTATAATTAGAAAATAATAATAATAATATAATTATAATTTTATAATAGTAATAATGATGTTGACTTTTGACTTTTTCATTTCTTGAAGGAATGAAAAAAAAAACACCCATACCCAAATGAATGAAAATCCTAAAAATGGAAGGAGTTTCATTCTATTTGGAATTATCCATTCCATTCATGCATGGTAACCAAACATGTTTTTTTTCATTCCTTTGGAATGGTTTATTACATTCCACATTCAATTCCTTTATAACAAACACTACCTTATAGTCTCTAGTTTAAACCTGACTCAATTAGGGGGGGGGGGGGGTCCACTATGATGGATTTTCTCCTTGTCGGCATTCTTGGGTGGTCAGATCTGGAGTGTCAAAATCAATATTGATGGTTGACATCCGTCTCAGAAAGACTCACTCGGATATTGGGGTAGTTTGAAACGCTATTAAAATAAAGTTATTATATTTCTTAAAATAAAACCGTATAAATATTTAAGAACCAACAAATCAAACGCTAGATAACAACCTTGTCCATATTATTTTTAGTGACGTGTTTAGTAGAATTATTAGTACGAATAAGTTAATCATGAAAAAGTTTTGTTTTCATAATCGGTTTTTATTATTAGTTAGTTTAAAATCATAAATTCTCAATGTTACGAACATCTATATATTCAAATATGTTTTTACTATATTCTTTATTCTCTTGCTAGGTTTAGAAACCTGTGTATTACACGAGTTAAATAAATAAAATAGCAAACACTAAGTAATTAAGTAATAGGAACTACAAAACGATATTTTGAGATAAGGAAGTGATTGAAATTATGTATAAATAAGTAATATTGTAGTCGGTACTTTGGATTGTCCGGCATGTGGTGAAACGGAGGAGACGACTGGGCACATCTTTGTATCGTCTGGTATGGCTCAGGCAATCTGGCAAGCTATTACACTTTGGTATAAAGTCCCACATATTTTTGCGTTTAATATTCGTGATATTTTTGAGTTATACAAATTTATAAATTTTTGACGGCGAAAGGCGAAGTCATTTTACGCGGTGTTGTCTCATTGTGATGCTTATGGAAGGCATGGAATGATATGGCGTTTAATGGCTTGGCGGTCACAATGGAAAGTTTGGTCGGGGAAGCACTTAGCTATCTTTGGGTTAAAAACAGATCGAATAAGTCAAACTTGCTATGAAATAATTGGTGTATGTTCAAAGTATAGCTAGATCTGTTTGTAAACGTTTTGTGGTGAATTTTGTTGTTTGATTATGGGGTGTGGGCTAGTTTCTTGCTTGGCCTGGATGGTTGTATATTACTTTTTTATATAATATATATTTTTATTGGTTGTTAAAAAAAAGGAGAATTAGAATAAAGTAATGTGTAGCTTTCGACACCAAAAGCAGGATCCAATGATACGTTTGTTCTGATCTTCCATTTAAAGGATAAAAACGAGGTTGGAACGCTTCCATGAGTGAGCAAGACTTTCCTCAAAAGGCAAAATGGGCATGCTTTACTTTTCTCGCTGTCAACCACATCTTTAAATATACTTTGTTATCTATATAACAAATACACTTTTTAATTATAAATAGCAATTTATTTCTATATAAGATGAGGAGCCATAGTTTGGAGTTAGAACACAACACCGACTTCAAGTAACACATCTAATTCCAATCAATTAAAACTTAATATATTAATTGTCCCATTTATCATCTTCTTCTCCCTTTTGGTTATCATAAATTGGGGAAAGAAAGCAATTTTATGATTATGTTGTCCCATTTACCTTTTGATTTTTGTTCGTGGGAAAATAGTGGCGGCATCTTATTCTAATTGGAGCTGTTTTTACAAGTTGGCAATATTCTACGTACGGTATCTAAGAAAGTCAGTTTTCATTCATTATATATTGATTATATTGAACATAATTATGACATTTTTTTAACATGCAAAATTTCATCTTACCCATCCTTACAAGGATTTGAGCCCACTATTACTTTATAGGGTGTCATCATACCAATAGACCACTAGGTCATAACAAACGCATTGTTTATTATAGAGCATACAAACATGTAAGTCATGTATAGGCTATGCTACCTACAAATATGAAGATTAACATTTAAAGATTAGTAACAAATTATTTTCATTGTTTCTTTTTTTTTTGTAAAAGAGGAAAAAATCTTTAAAAATATGGATTATTAATAAAAAAAAACTAAATGAGTTAGAAATAGGTGGACACTGGAAAGATAAATAACTAATTAGATCTAAGAAGTACACTATGTTGTCCGTATGATTGAGTCCAATAAGACGTGTGACAATACATTCGTCAAATGATGTAAAAAATATTAAATAGTTACTAACGAAAATTCAGAAATATAACAAAATATTTTGATATAAGATATAATTGAAATTAAGTATAAATTAGTACCTAATATATATTAAATATATTTGAAGTCAAATTTCTCAAATAAGTGAATATATATTATATATATTATGTTTTATTACTATAAATATGAAAAATCTGAAATAAGAGAATCAGAAAACATAAAAAAAAAAGTATTGGTCTTATAGAATTATGACACATGAAGCAACTATTGATTTATTTATTAGGTACTTGTTTGAGACCCGCGTATTACACGGGGAATTAATAAAAATTATAATATTTAAATATTAAGCAAAATACAATCAATCACACATATATATTATTAATACAATTACATCTTACATTAAAATTACATTAATTACAAAACAAGCATAACGTAATATTTGACAAATAAGAAAAAATTTCCTTGTACACTACATTTGTGTTTGTATTGGTTAGATTACCTTGTTTATCAAGAATCAGAATCTTTAGCCCACACATGCTTGTAACTCTTGACAAGGCGACATATAGCTGTCCATGTGAGAACACGAGTTTTTTCAAGTAAAACCTACCCTAGATAATGATTGACCTTGGCTTTTGTTTATGGTCATCGCAAAACATACTGCAAGGAAAACTGTCGTCTTTGAAACTTGTATGCTATTTTGTTGTCTGTTGGAGTCAGTGGTGATCTATGGATCAAAACTCTATGTCCAATATAAGTTCCAGAAATAATTTTTGCTTCAACTACACGAGTACCTAAAGATATAATTTGTAATCAAGTTCCGTTACATAAGCCTTCTTTCTGGTTAAGATTTCTAAGGAGCATAACAGGAACACCGGTTTGAACCCGATATTACAAACACCGGTTTGTAGTTATAAACCACCGGGTTAGGACCGGTTTGGAGTTATTTTTTTAGCTAAAACCGGTTTGAACCCGATATTTTGGAACCGGTTAGACAAAAACAGGTTTCATCCGGTTTAAAACCCGTTTGTGACTCAAAACTAATTTATAACTCACATATCATATCTATTTATAGCTCATTGGTCATTCCATGTAATGCGCCATTGAAAAATCAATTTATTGTAAAGGAAAATATGATTGTAATTATAATAATGATATTAAGAATTGCTTATGTTACAATAAGAAAGATATTTTGGAACCGGTTAGTCAAAAATAGGTTTAACCCGGTTTAAATCCCGTCTGTCTATATACGTCAGCTTCAAAACTAATTTATAGCTCACGTATCATATTCATTTATAGCTTATTAACCATTCCATGTAATGCCCTATTGAAATTTGAAAATCAATTTATTGTAAAGGAAAATAGGAAATATCAATTGGAATCAATATATGGTAATTAGTTCCAGCTGTAATGGCAGTATCAATACATAGATACCAACACTGATAAGATAATATCAATTGACGTAAGTGTTGGTTGACGTATGTGAAGACCCAAATCTATTGGTAGCATATGGTAAGTAAAAGATTCTTGGTAATGCTTTGGTTGACAGTTTCTCAAGGTTATAAAAAAAGATGACGGTGTACACAATCTGTCAAAACTTCTTTATAAAATATAGGCCTTTAAAGTGTAAAGAACCGGGCGTTAAATAAACTGCTCGAGTTTAAACCGAAAACCGGTTTGTGCACCTCTAGTAACAAATGTGTCAACTACTGTTTTAAAAAGTAAGCGGTAAATAGCAAATGTTGTTTAATAATTTATTGTTGTTGTATAATAAAGGAAAATAACTTAAAATAAAAAGTGGCATACCTTTACACTAAATGTGTCAACGGACGCATCAACAGTAATGGAGTCGGATTATTGATGCTATTGAATGAATTAAACAAATAAATTTAAGTAAGACTAAACAAATCAAAATATCAATTGATTTGAAATTGGAAATAATTCTTCATTAAAAAGTGTTGATTGGCCATGGAAAGTTTAAAATATCAATTGAAAAAGTGTTGGTTTACCATTCTTTTAGGCAATTAGCAAAACAAGGATAGAATAATAATAAGCTATTGATGAAAATAAAAGATCATTTTTTTTGAAAATTAAAGTTGAAATCCAAGCATTAGTGAAAAATAATTAAATAGAAAAAATTCCACAAAGTTAAATCCCCATAGAAAAAATTCCAAGCAAAAAAATCTAGATTTTTATTAAAACAGATAAACTTTATTTTAAAAGATCAACATTTTTAGTCTCAGTCTTGCTTTGTATTTTGAACAGTTATTAAGTCAAATTCGATAATTATAAGTTATAATCTTAAAAGTTAATACAATATAATTGCTAATATATTAAATGCAAATTAAATTTATTTATCTAGTAGATATGGGTTAGAAAAAATGGGAGTCATGAGAGCATGATAAGTGACAATAAATGGTACTCTTTTATTAGAGTAGTAAGATAGATATAAAAATTCTCATTGTTTTCTGTATGCTACTATTTTTCATGAATTAAATATAATCTTGAAAGCCAGATCACCTCTTTAATTAGTAAATGTTTAAAAGATCTCCAACTTTGCAATTGTTGAAGAACGTCAGTTATAAACACTTGTGATAATAGTTTTAACTATGATTAAGAAAATAAATTTAATAGTAACATCATGAGATCAAAAAAAATCAATTATACGGGGAACCACGTTCTTTGGATCACCAAATACTTGTATAAACACGAGCTATTGAATCATTTGTATATATAATGAAATACTTTCAATTATCTTATTCTCTATTCTAAGTTGATAGCACATCTTAGGTTGATTTCTAGAAATTCAAACTAAAACAAGCAAAGCTAAACATAAATTTCTCAATCATCAAAACCAAAACAAGCAAGCCTAAACTTTCTAAGGACATTTGGAAATAAATTAAGTGTTAAATATAACACAGTGGAGCTGACACAAAATCAAGAACTGATCTTGATTGTATTTGGAACAAGAAAACAAAAAAAATACTTCTTGACCCTATTCCTTATGTACGAACAACAAGGAACAAATATTGATTTCTTGGCTTGTACTAATACCAAAGAGAGGAGTATTATGTTGCTTTGGGCTGCATTATTTTAAACAGCAAACAAGATTCTTTTTGAGAAACAAAACAAATCTTTGACTCTTTTTATTCAAGAAAGACGAACTAAAAACTTAAAATACTACATCAAATACCAAATGCTTATATAGATATCCTTTGGCCTAGTCATACTCGAACGCAAATACACAATTTGAGCCCGACTCAAATACGAATTAGGATAAGACTAACTTATTAATAAATAATAATCGAATTATTATTTAAAATCTCCTCCAAGCCACCCCATGAGATTTACCGAACCACCCTTAAATATCGTCTCGTTTAACATTCCCTCTTGATATTTGCTTCCTTCATTCTCAAGCGAGTACAAACTTCACAAGCTTCTCTTTTGGCAAACTCTTTGTGAACATATCAGCAGCTTGATCCAACGTGTTAACATATTTAAAATCAATTTCTCCATTTAACACTTTCTCACGAATAAAGTGATAATGAACTTCTATATGTTTCGTACGCGCATTAAACGTGGGATTCTTAGCCAATAATATCGAAGACACATTATCCCCATACAAGGTCACCTTCTCATTCTTACCTTGATTTAGTTCATTTATAAAACGAACCAGCCACACGCACTCTTGCACAACATAGTCGCAGCCCGATACTCCGCTTCGGTAGTCGAAAGTGACACCGTAGGCTGCCTTTTGCTGCACCAAGTAACAACACTTGAACTAATCAAGAATACATACCAGGTACATCGTCTCGTGTCTGGATCTTTAGCATAATCGGCATCGTAAAACCCGATTAATTCCATACTCGACTCCCTCTTAAACTTTACACCATAGCTCGGAGTCGACTTCACATACCGCAACACTAACCGAGCAGCTTCAAGGTGCGGTTTTCTAGGAGCTTGAACGAAGCTGCTAAGCACACCAATGACATACGAAATGTCGGGTCGAGTTAAGATCAAATAAATAAGACTTCCAATTATTTGCCTGTACATGGTTACTTCTTCCAACTCCTTTCCTTCTTCGGCTCAAAGAGACCTGTTTGGTTCCATGGGTACACGTATCGGTTTGCAACTTTCCATATCAAATTTCACCAAAAGATTAACGGCATACCAATTTTGGTGAAGTATAAACCCATCATTCTCGTATTCGAGCTCTAAACCCAAAAGGTGCTTTAATTTTCCCAAGTCTTTCATGAAAAATGAGTGCACATATTCGTTTTTAACTGCTCCACCAAGTAAACTAAATCACCGGTTATAATTAAGTCGTCTACATAAACGAGGACATCTGCGGTTTTGTCCCCTTCGGCTCGGACGAACACACTAGTATCGGCTATTGTTGGACAAATCCGTTGAGTTCTAAAAACTCACCGATCTTACCGAACCAGACTCGTGATGACTGTTTAATCCGTAAATTGCTTTCTTTAACTGACAAACATAATTAGGAAATTTTTGACTTACAAAACCTCCTAACTGATCCATGTATATTACTCGATCTAAATCGCCATATAAAAAAGCATTACTTATATTTATTTGCCATAAATCCCAACCTTTGCATGCAGCGATAGCTAAAATTACTCGAACCGAAACGAGCTTAGCTACGGGACTAAACGTATCTTCATAATCGATCCCGTACTCCTGTGAAAAACCTCGTGCCACTAATCGAGCTTTATATCTTTATATCGACTCGTCGGCCCGTCTTTTAATTTTAAAATCCCACTTACACGAAATCGGTTTTACATCACCCGGCTTCAGAACAAGATGCCAGGTCTCGTTACTGGCTAAAGCATCTAACTCTTGCTTCATTGCTTCCATCCACTTAGGATCTTGTATAGCTTGTTCTACCGTCTCGGGTTCGGTTTCTTGACTAACAAGTAAGGCGACATTTGCATACTTTGGGTTATGTTTTCTCGCCCGTTCGGACCTTCGAACAGCCTGCACATTGTCTTCAATTGTTGCTGAATTGTTAGGATTGTCCGGCTGAGATCCGGACTGACTAGTCGACAACCCGGTGCGCCAGGGGCTGATTCGTGGGCTGCTGTGTAAACCGCACTTTCTGTTTAATTCTCAACAGGTTGAACAATGGGTTCAACCTCCTCTTCATTGTTTAACTCCACATCAACATACTTGTCCACGTATTGTCTTAAGTCTTGAGTGTCGGGTAGCACTTCTTTACTCGGTGACGACCATGATGCGTTTTCATCAAATATTACGTCCTGAGACACGTAAATTCGCCCGGTACTCGGCTCACAACATCGCCACCCTTTCTTTTCGTTATCGTAACCAACAAAAATACATCTCGTTGCCTTTTTTCTCTAACTTGTGTCTGAGATGCCCCGAGATGAATACGTAACACACGCATCCAAAGACTTGAAAATAACTAGCATTCGGTCGGATTTTGAACATATTCTCGTATGGTGACTCGTAGCCCATTCCTTATTGTGGCAATTGGTTATTTATAAACGCAGCGGTACTCATTGCCTCCGCCAAAATCTCCCCGGTGCATTCTTATTATGCAGCATGCTTCCGATCATGTCGGTTAGGGTCCAGTTCTTTCTCTCCGAAACCCCGTTTTGCTCGAGAGTATTAGAACACGTTAGTTGGCGTTTAATTTTATTTTCCTTAAGAAAAAAATAAAATTCAGGGATGTATACTCGCCTCCATTATCAGAATGAAGGCACTCGATGCTTAGTTTTAAGTCTCGTTCAGCTACCAAGTTAAATTCTTTGAAACGCTCAAACGCCTCGGCTTTCTCCTTTATGAAATATACCCACATATATTTCGAATAATCATCAATAAATGATATAATAAAAATCATACCTTTGACTGTTGGTTGCTTTACCGGACCGAACACACCGGTATGAACGAGTTCAAGAGGGGCTTTAGCTCAATAACTAGAGTTCTCAAATGGTTGCTTATGAGCCTTTCCAAACTAACAACCGCCACACGCTACATTCGTTTTTACTTCGAGCTCGAGTATTCCCGCCACCAACTCCTTTTTCATGATTGATTGAAGTTTATCGTACTTGACGTGGCTTAATCGTTGGTTCCACAAATATGCATTTAGGTTCCTCTTCACCTTGTTCACATACGAAGTCCTGGCAGACAATACATAAACCGAGTCTTTCTTTCTCCCTTGAATCACCGGTTAGTTTTGAACTTATCGAAAATACTCACCTCGTTTGGCCCGAACAGAACATATCGTCCGGTGTTGGTGATTTGAGGAACCGACAATAGGTTCTTTTTCATGCCGGGAACATGAAACACATTTTTTAAGAACCAAACCACTTTCCCCATAATCTGATGAGAGATCAACCTCACCCATATGAGCTATGCCGTGTCGCGAGTCATCAGGTATAACTACCACCTGATTACCCTCGTACTTAACCGGGTTCTTTAACCGCTCCTTTTGACCTGTTAGGTGATTCGAACAACCCAAATCTATAATCCAATCATTTAAAAAATTTAAATAGGGTTTTACCGTAGCCGTTAACTCATGAACTTATTCAATTCCGGCATAATGGGCCTCGGCATCCCAAGGCTCTTCAGTTCGATTTTGTGTTGTTGCGGCGTTTCCTTCTTCAGTTGCACTCGCCGTAAAATACTTTGCGATGTGTCATCGCATGCCACAATTAGAACACTTAATAGTTTTAAACAACGAACATTTACCTTGTTTATTACGGTTCCAATTCTTTCGTTCATCACCCCCTTCCTGTTGGTTTCGTTCCTCGGGTTTATTTCCTTTTTTCGATAGATCCCATGGCTTTTTTTTGATGTAATTGTGGGGTTTGAACTTTCCTTTTCCTTTACCCGCAAACAGTGCTTCGTTTTCTTGTTTCGGTATAGCGGAGACTGACACACTGGCCATCTGTTTAGCTAAGGATTCCTGCCTGATAACAAATTTTCAAATTCCCAGACTGACAGTTGGGTCGCCCAACCCTGAATAGCAGCGAAAAACGACTGAAATTCCGGCCTCAACCCATGAATAATAATCCGTTTCATCCTCGCGTCTCCGATCCTTTATTGCTGATCTAAATTGGCAATCTCACGACAAAGCGATTTCACTTTATGGAAGTACTTTGGAATCGGCATATCTTTCTGAGTGACCGAAAGCAACTCGTTTTCAAGAAGTTGTAATCAGGTGTCGTTTTTCTTCGTGAATATTCGATCATGAATATCCCATGCATGCTTCGGTGTTTCGGCTTCTTGAAAGTGATCTATCATCTCCTTTTCGACTGTTGTTTTTAACACAAACATCGTTCTCCCGACCTTTACTCGCCATTTCCCGACAGCACCTCCGGTGTCGTTTCTTGGTAGTTGCGTATCGGTTCCGTTGGTAACCTCCCAAAGGTCCTGACCTTGAAGGTATGACATAACACATGTCAACCAAGCTCGGTAATTAGTTTTGTTAACACGCTTGATTCCGGAAACAAACGACGTATTGGTCATCGTTTCCTTCTTCGCCGGCTTCTTTTCTTCACTTGTTAGATTACGATCTATAGACCCGGATAATCGCTAAAGGCAATCATCCGTGAGACTAATCTCTTGGCTAGACTTCAATCGGCTAAACTCGATAACGTACATACGTTTGATGACCTGACTTTGATACCAGTTGTTAAATATAACACAGTGGGGCCGACACCAAATCAAGAACTGATCTTGATTGTATTTGCAAAGCAAGAAAACAAAAAATATACTTCTTGACCCTATTCCTTCTGTATAAACAACAAGGAACAAATATTGATTTCTTGGCTTGCGCTAATACTAAACAGAGGACTATTATGTTGCTTTGGGCTGCACTATTTTAAACTGCAAATAAGATTATATTCTTTTTGACAAACAAAACAGATCTTTGACTCTTTTTATTTAAGAAAGACGAACTAAAAACTTAAATAATACATCAAATACCAAAGGCTTCTATAGATATCCTTTGGCCTGGTCCTACTCGAACGCAAATACGTAATTTGAGCCCAACTCAAATAGGAATTAGGATAAGACTAACTTAATTAAAAATAAGACTAACTTATTAATAAATAATAAATTAATTATTATTTAAAATATCCTTCAAGCCACCCAATGAGATTTACTGAACCGCCCTTAAATATCGTCTCGTTTAACATTAAGTTCTCAAAGAGTGCTAAATACAACAGAGAAAGTGACGTGTGTGAATATATATATAAATTTGGATAAAAGTTACACACAAATCGGGTTTTAAAAATAGGTTTTCACCTACAACTAAACCACACATGAAAGGCAAGTGTACCTAGCGTTTGTAATAAAGTGTCGGCAAGAACCGAGTGTCAATCCAGGGATACGGTAATTTGTTAGTACTAAATCTTTGTAAATGACTAACCGAACAAAGAAATCTTAATTTGAGTTTTTAATTAACCAAACTAGCATACAATTAAAATAAAGCAAGTAAAAATACAAGAAACAATCAATCCAACAAGACTACCTAGACACGCATCCACTCTACTAATGTGATAAAATAGCAATGATATGGTAAACATCATGAATCTAAACATAAATACTAGTTTACAATCAAGCAACCTAATACTAACAAATAATCATCATGATGGGCTTCCAATCAAGAATTAAACATAGACTAACTTGTTTGTCAAAACAACAAAGTCTCATAATCAAAGGAAAGCTAGCATGAACAACATTCTAACCACCTAAGATTACACTAAATTAGCTAAACTCATGAATTAAACATCAATAATATTATAACCAAACTAATCTTTACTAGTCATTCCTAACTTAGCAATGTAAACAAAGAAAACATGAACATTCAAAGTTAACAAACAAACATCTAGAACATAGTTTTCCAACATGAATGCCTAAACATTTGTAAGACTAACAAGGTATGCAATTCTAACAAGCATGAACACCATCAATATCAACTCATAACTTCAACATTTCCTTGAAAGAAAACCAAATTACCATAACCATACATAGATAAAAATCACAATATTAAAAGCTTCAACAATGTCTAGATAGTAAAGGTCTTAACCCATAAGGCTTAATACAACTACAATCAATCTAGAAATAAGCTTACAAAACATGCTCTTAAACATAGAAATGCAAACCAAAATCAAGAAAGGATTGAAGGATGGAATGATGAATCTTATGTTGGTGGAAGCCTCCAAGAATCCCCAAAAATTGCTGCACTTGATTGAGAGAAAATCCTCAAGAGTCCACACCATAAATGAAGATAATTGAAGGCTTATAAGCTGTCTGGTAACTTGGCACGATCGTGCCAAAAAGTGCATGGTCGTGCCCAGATATAGTAAGTCAATGTTTTGCTTTCTCCCGACCAATTTTGCAGTTTTCTCTGATTTGGCATGGTCATGCCAAAAAGTGGTACGGTTGTGCGGCTCGGCACCGGAAAGTGCACTGGCAAGCATGGTCGTGCAGGTTAGCACTGGCAAGTGCACTGGCAAGCATGGTCGTGCAGGTCTGGCACTGGTAAGCATGGTCGTGCAGGTCTGGAAGAATGCTCATTTTGTCCCCGAAACGCCCTCTTTTCATGTTTTCTTTGTCGGGCGGGCGCCCGGACCTGCAAATTCACAAATAACTCAAATAAGTACCTAAAATAATGAATTTGCATGGAGTTCGGGATAAATATGAAGATAATTTGATGCAATAAGATGTACACTTTCTGTTACATCAGAAAGTGGAAACGTGAACAAATGGTAAAAAGCCTTGGAAGTTGAACTGTAAGCTATACAAAGAAATAAGACTTGGTACAAATGCATACCACCTGAAAGAAAACGGTTGGATCCAAATGGTGTACACCATTAAATACAATACAAATGGATACGTGAAAGATATAAAGAGTGACCAATAGCTAAAGAACATCCTCAAGCGTATGGCATAAATTACGTAGAAACCTTCTCCCTCACTGCTAAACTTGAGATTATTCGTGCCCAGTTATCTGTGGCAGCAAATCAGGAATGGTTGCGTGGAAGCACCACCTGAATTTTGAGAAAGATTTAAGATTTTGAGAAGTTTGCAAGACAAAGAAATCATTGTATAGCGTTAAACAATCACCAAGAGCATGGTTCGACAGTTTCACGATAACTATGAAATGATATTTATACATATAAAGTAACTTGAATCACACACCCTTCTTAAAAAGGAACATAGACAAAATAACTTGTTTGGCCATCTATATCGATGGCGTGTTTATTACAGAGAAAGACATATAAGAAATGGAATATCTTTAAAAGAACTTATTTTGAAAATTCGAGATGAAAGACCTTAAAGGTTTGAAGTATCTCCTTTGAATTGAAGTAATAACTTTTATAAGGGAATATTTATCTCGCAAATGAAATATATCTTGGATCTACTAGCTAAAACATGACTTATTGATTGGTGATGAACTATGATCTTTATAGCAACATTGAGACTGATCCAACTAACAATTAAAAATATCAGAGGTTCGTAAGAAAGATAATTCATCTAGGTCATACAAGACCTACAACACCAGACATATCTTATGTAGTGGGAATCATGAGGCAGTTTATGCACAAACCCAGTAAGAATCATACGGACACAATCATGCGCATCCTGTTAGATACTTAACACTATGTCTTGAGTAAGGTACTATATATGGTTGTATTTGGCATCTAGATGTATAGGCATATACGTATAGAGGCTGCGCTAGAAAACGCATCGCTCAAAGCCCCACAGCAATGTACTTCACTTTGATAGGATAGAACCCGGTAACTTGGTGAACTAAAAACAAAAAGTTGCGGCACTATAAGTGTTGATGCTAAATTCAAAGGCATGTGGCGAAGGAGTAATCGAGAACCTTTGGATATAAAAAAGTTGAAAAGGGACGGAGACAAGTTTTCCACCACATTCAGCATTTCAACTATTTTGTGGTAATAAAACAGCAATTTGTATATCTCAAAATCCAGTTCAACATGACAAAACAAAGCATATTGAGATGGGCAGACGTTTCATAAAAGAAAAACTTGATGAAGGATCCTAGCATTTTTTTTATCCAAAGATCAGTTAACTAATGCATATATTAACTAAAGTAATAGCAAAAAGATGTTTCACGACGTACTATATGAGCATGGTCGATATGTAGGATCCCACAACCAACTTAAGGAGTGTTGAAGAATAAACACTATAATCAATAGTAATCACAATTGTGATTATGATTAAGGAAATCAGTTATATTATGTTGGATTATTTTCGGTTTACTTGGACCGGAAGAAGAGGAACAAAGTGGAAGGAGTCATGGACCCACTAACTAACCAACTTAGCTATCATGGATTAATACGTGGGAGTCTGCACGTTTTTAATTTTATTATATATAGGTTTTATGTTAGTTTGTTTTAGTATCACAAAAAATAAAAAGAAAAAAACTCAGTACTTTCAATTTCCAATTTCCTTTGTAATATTTCATTTTCAGTTTGAATATAAACCAGAAAATCATCCCAAATCTCTCTTTCTTATTTCTGATTAACTTTGCATCTGATTACCAACACTTGGTATCAGAGCCTCTTTTATGCCAAAGTATCCTCGTTTTGCAAACATGTCGATTATTACAACTCAACCGAAGGAGAGTACCGGTGTCCCGCCTCAATGTCCGATGCCCACAGCTGTTAATTACACAATTTGGTCAATCAAGATGGAAGCCATTCTAGATGCCCATGGTTTATGGGAAGCTATTGAAGTTCCGACAAGAGCGAAGATAGACGAAAAGAATAACAAGCTGTGTCGGGCATTCATTTATCAAGCCATTCCAGAGGATATTCTCATGCAAGTCGCCAAGAAGAAGACGGCGAAAGAAATTTGGGATTCCTTGAAAATGAGGTATCTCGGTGCTGATCGAGTAAAGAAGGCGAGACTACACACGTTAAAAAGTGAGTTTGAGGCTATACAAATTAAGGACGCGGAGTCCGTAGACGATTTTGTCGGAAAATTAAGTGGCATGATCTCTAAATTTAGTAGCCTTGGGGAAACTCTTGAAGATGGTGTTCTAGTCAGAAAGTTAATCGATTCAGTTCCCGAGAAATTCATCCAAATAGTAGTCTCGATCGAGCAATGTTCAGATGTGGACACAATGCCATTCGAGGAGGCGGTTGGAAGGATGAAAGCATATGAAGATCGAATTGAGTTGCGCAACAGAAATCCGAGTAAAGATGGTAACCTTTTGTTCTCAAAAAAAGAAGGTTCTCGACTTCAGAAAACTTCAGGAAGAAGTTTCTCTTCAAATGGGCGAGGTCATGGTTCGAATTACCATGACAGAGGAGGCCGATGCGGTACATGTGGAAGGGGTAATTCACATGGAAGAGGAAATCGCAGTGGTTTTACCGAGCATCGAGATTCCGGGCACAACAATCAAAACACGAGAGAGAAGCAACACATAAAGTGTTTCAAGTGTGACCAATATGGCCACTATGCATCGGAATGTACTGATGCAAAGGAGAAAGAAGGTGAAGCAAAGTTAACACATTTACAAGAGGAGGAAGGTGAACATGAGTGTATGTGGTGAAAAAATAAATTCAATGGTTTTATTGAATGAAGATAAAGTGTACCCGGATCAAGTTCAGGCAAATGGTGAAACGGGTAAAAACACATGGTATTTAGATAATGGGGCGAGCAACCATATGACGGGTGTCAGGAAATTCTTTGCAGAATTGAACGAGAAGGTAACGAGACAGGTGCAGTTTGGAGGCGGCTCAAAAGTCCAGATTATGTGCAAAGGAACAATCCTTTTGGAGTGTAAAAATGGTGACCAGAAGATAGTGGAAGATGTATACTACATTCCGGCGTTGAAGAACAACATTTTGAGCCTTGGGAAAATGACAGAAGATAGGCATGAAGTGGTGATGCTGCAGGAATATTTAAGGGTTTTTGATAAAAACAAAAGACTAATTATGAAGGTGCAGAGGTCGCGAAACTGTTTATTCAAGATGGTGTTAGACATCGCACAACCGGTATGTTCGGCCATAAATCTGGATGAGGAGGCGTGGCTATGGCATGCTCGGATGGGTCATGTGAATTTTCGGGTTATAGAGTCGATGGTCAAAACGAAATTGGTGCATGGAGTTCCATGCAATCAACACCCTACACAAGTATGTGATGGGTGTTTAATTGCCAAGCAAACCCGACATACGTTTCCAATGGAGGCCTAGTGGCGAGCAAACAAACCACTGGAATTACTTCATTCCGATCTATGCGGGCCGATAACGCCTCAAACCATAGGGGGTAATCGGTATTTCTACTTGATTGTTGATGACTACTGCAGATTTATGTGGGTGTATGTCATTAAATCAAAGGATGAGGCATTCACATTGTTCAAGAAATTCAAGGCCCAAGTCGAAAACGAAAGTCCATACAAAGTGGTTACTTTACGGACTGATCGAGGAGGTGAGTTCACTTCTGATCAGTTTATGAGTTTTGCAGCCGAGAAAGAATTAAGAGACAATTAACGGCACCCCATACCCCTTAACAACACGGGGTTGTAGAGCGCCAAAACCGAGCCGTGCTTGAGGTTACAAGGTCACTATTGAAGATGATGAGTGTCCCGGACGTGCCATGGGGTGAAACGGTTCGCAAGTCACGACAAAAGGGGTGAAGGGTATGACACCATACGAAGGATGGAAGAAACATAAGCCAAATCTTCAACACCTGAAGATGTTTGGTTGTGTTGCACATGTTAAACGACCAAGCAATCAACTAACAAAGTTAAATGATAGAAGTACAGCCATGCTCTAATTAGGTGTGGAATTTGGAAGTAAAGCGCATCGGCTGTATAACCCTATGACTAAAAAGATGATCGTGGGCCGTGATGTAGCGTTTGAAGAAACATTAAAATGGAATTGGGCTGGAACTAATGTTGGGCAGCCTGTATCAACTCAAGCCCACATTGGTCAACGTAGTTCTATCTGGTCCACTGTGCATACCTATATAACGACTAGACGTAAGTCACACAGTCAAAATTCACTCGATAAAGAAATTGGAAACCTTATTCCCCAATTTGATGACGAAGGCACACTTTCACCCTTGCTCGCAACATCGACTACACCAACTAATGAAGGTATGTCACCAATTTCAGTTCCAATTACAGACAATATGTCGATCGGGTCATCAAATTATGATGATACACCGATTCAAGGGTTTCAATCACTTGATAAAGTTTATAATGAGACGGAGCCAATCGAGCTTGATTTAGAAGAATTGATGTTTGCTGATGACGGACCTGCAAATTACCAAGAAGCATCAACAGACCAGAAGTGGCGTCAAGCTATGAAACAAGAACTGGTGTCAATTCAAAAGAACCAGACATGGAGGCTCACGGAATTGCCCTCCGGTCATAACCTTATCGGACTGAAGTTCGTTTTTAAATTGAAAAAGGATGCAGATGGGAAGGTAATAAAGCACAAAGCCCGATTGGTAGCTAAAGGACGTGTACAACGAAAGGGGTGGATTATGAAGAAGTTTTCGCACCAGTGGCACGGTTGGAGACTATTCGTTTGATACTAGCATTGGCTGCGAACGAGGGCTGGCAGGTCCATCATCTTGATGTGAAATCTGCTTTCTTGAACGGAGAGCTTCAAGAAGAGGTATACGTCTCCCAACCTGATGGTTTTGTTATTACAGGGAAGGAACATATGGTCTACATGTTACATAGGGCCCTTTACAGACTGAAACAAGCCCCGAGGACTTGGAATACTAGGTTGGATAAAACACTAAAGAAGTTGGGTTTTGAGAAGTGCCCATAAGAACATGCGGTTTACAAACTCCAGAAAACAAAGCTTTTTGTGGGTGTTTACGTGGATGATCTAATTGTGACGGGTCCAAGTGAAGAAGAGGTACGTGAATTCAAAGTTAAAATGCGCAAAATTTTTGATATGAGCGATCTTGGTTTGTTGTCTTATTACTTTGGGGTTGAGGTAGAACAAAGGGCAGGTTGTATAAAAATTGGTCAAGCAGGCTATGCAAAAAAGATTTTGAAAGCTACTGGAATGTGGGATTGTAATGTTGTTATATAAAAATTGGTCAAGCAGGCTATGCAAAAAAGATTTTGAAAGCTGCTGGAATGTGGGATTGTAATGCTTCTAAGTGGCCAATGGAACCAAAATGCAGTTTGACAAAAGACCATAAGGGTGAACCGGTGAATGCCAAAGAATACTGAAGCCTCATCAGGAGCTTACAGTATTTAATCCATACCAGACCCGATCTTGGCTAATCGGTTGGAGTGGTCAGAAGTTATATGGAATCTCCTAAGGTAAGTCATTTCAATGCCGTGAAACAGATTTTGAGATACTTGAAGGGGACGATCAGTTATGGGTTAAAATATTGCCAAGGTGGTGATGGTAAACTAATCGGGTATAGTGACAGCAGTTATGGAATGGATCGGGATAATGTAACATCCAACTTTTGTTAAATAAATAACAGAAAGTTTTGTTAATAGTTGTGTGTCGTTAAAGTAGTCATGTGTTAAGTGTTGGGAAGTAGGAATTGGGAATGGGAAGTGGGACCCATGAAACCTCCTCTATATAAACCCAACCACTTATTCCTTTCTTTTCTTTTCTTATCCAAACACACTCAAGAAACACACACAAACTCTCTCTCTAGCACTCGGATTTAAATCCGAGCCAAAGAAGGGTGGAATCCCGTGTTTAATATCATCAAATAACAAGAATCACATCCAGATCTACGCATTGTCCAGATCTAAACTCGAACCCGAAGCAAAAAGGTAGGTTTCGATTTAAATGGTTAAGTTTTATGGTTAAAATCGTCATGCAAACAGATATAATGATAGATCGGGTTGTGAAATGTAAGAAAAATATAAAAAGTTATAACCTCTTGGGTGCACTTTAAGATGAAAAGGTGGCGTTGGATTATGAGAGATATGGGTTCAGGATCAGGTGCATGGGGTCAGAATGTGTCGAAAGATGGCTTTAAAATGATAAAAACGACGGAAGGCAGGAATTTCGCATCGCACAACCATGCGAAGCGAAATCAATAATTTCGCATCGCATGACCTTGCGAAGCGAAAAAGTTTCATGCGAAGCGAAAAAGTTCCATGCGAAGCGAAAAAGCATGCGATGCGAAAAAGTTCCATGCGAAGCGAAAAAGTCATGCGAAGCGAAATTCTTCCATGCTCAACCCCAGCCAGGGGCGCTGCCCCTTGGACCCTGCTAGGGGTTGCCGCCCCTAGACCCCGCTACCAGGGGCGCCGCCCCCGGACCCCCGTTAGTTGAGGGTTTCATAAATTTAGATGTAGGAAGTAGTGGTAATAGATAATTGACACGCGTATTGTATTGTACAGTTAGCCGTGCACAACTAAAGAAGGGAATTACCATTAACGGCGAGAGAAATCGACTCCAGGTGAGTTCTAGCCCCATTTCTCTTTGAAATGTTTTCGGGGCTGTGTGCATACTCATATGTGATAGTTAATACATTTACTTAATTGATAAGTGTATGATACGTGTATGACTATGTATTGGATGTTATTACTATATAATGATAGTATGAATGAGCATGTATATATATATATATATATATATATTATACATGAGACAGGTAAAATACACACGTATGATAAATGTATGGTTATTCGAGGCAGTAGGGACCAGACCCTTATAATATCTGTGATGTTAGGGACCAGACCCTTATAATATCTGTGATGTAAGGGACCAGACCCTTATAATATCTGTGATGATAGGGACCAGACCCATACAATATCTGTGATGTTTAATGTAGAATAGCTTATGGTATACCATAGGGTTGTATGAAAGAAAGTATGTAAGTATGTATGCATGTAAGTAAGGTATGAATACGCATCTTCGGATACGTATAAGTAAGGATGTGAATGTATTGTATGCTAATTGATTTTCTAGAACTCACTCAGCGTAGCTGACTTTTAGTATGCACGCAGGCAAATAGGTTTAGGCAGTTGGCTTGAGGAGGGACACATGGTATGGACTGAAGAGACTGGCATCCATGATGAAGTGTTATGACTGTTTTAATTAAATATTTATGAAAAAACAATTTGTATGTTAAGACAAGAATGAATGTTTTGTAATCTGATGTTGAAGTTTTTAATTTTTCCCCGAAGTTTTTAATTTACTCTGATTTTAGAACTATGTTTATGAGTAAATCCAACACCAAAGTAGGGTTACCGGGAACGGGACCTTACAGATAATCGAAGAAGTAATACGGGAACCGTGTTTTATTTTTCAGGTAGCCCGATAATGTGGTGCTCACAAAAGCAACACATGGTTGCATTGTCATCATGCGAAGCCGAGTTCATGGCGGCGACCTCGGCAGAAAGCTGACATTTTAACTAAACCACTACCACGAGTCAAGTTCATTGAGATGAGAGGTTTACTTGGGATGGAAGATCTTGAGGACGTAACCCGAAACTAAGGGGGCGACTGTTGGATTATTTTCTGTTTACTTGGACCGGAAGAAGAGGAATAAAGTGGAAGGAGTCATGGACCCACTAACTAACCAACTTAGCTATCATGAAGTAACACGTGGGGGTCTGCACGTTTTTATTTTTATTATATATAGGCTTTATGTTAGTTTGTTTTAGTATCACAAAAAAAAGAATAGAAAAAACTCAATACTTTCAATTTCCAATTTCCTTTGTAATCGTTCATTTTCAGTTTGAATATATACCAGAGAATCGTCCCAAATCTCTCTCTCTCTTATTTCCGATTAACTTTGCATCTGATTACCAACAATATACATCTAAATTTATCTTCTTTAAATTACCAAATACTAGTCAAATAGGAGGAGCTGTTGAATATGTTGTATGCATAAGAAAAACACTTTCCATAGTCTTAATTGTTCTCTATTTTAAGTGAAGTGGGTCGGGTGGTCTTGAGTTCACGGACAATGAGTAACACTCGTCATAAAACATTTTTTGTGAACTAATTAACCGAGTCAAAATTCAAAACTAAAGAGATAGGGCAGGCACTTGATAGTTTATCTTGGCTCCATTTAAGGCTTATTATTCCTATTATTCCACAATAAATATGTACGCCATCCAGAAGGCAGTTCAAACCTTTTAATACCCCTCCCTACTTCAATTTCTTGCTTCCTTAATTTCATACCTAATGATTCGTACCGTCACTAGCTCCGCCTCTACAAGAGGCATCGCTGCTATTGTCGGTGTCGGTCCCAATCTCGGTCGTTCCATCGCTAGGAAGTTTGCTCACGAAGGATACACTGTAGCCATCCTTGCCCGAGACTTAGGTATATATATTATAGATATACATAACTAGCTTGAGACTCGTGTACGTACAACATATCTCTAACTATTCACTATCTATCTTTATGCCATCTGTGACATGAGCCATTCGCAGGCAGATTATCCAGATTTGCTGACGAAATAGCACGGGAAGCGAAGGTCCAAGTGTACGCTATTCCAATCGATTGCTCGGAAGCTCAGAGCGTAAGAGACGCATTCGAAGGCGTTCTGTCGTTAGGTTTTGTGGAGGTTTTGGTTTACAACGCTTACCAACCTGTTGCGTGGCAGTTTGGAGGTCCTTCAAGTTTCACTAACCTTAGGCATGACGCTTTCCAAAAGTCACTGGCTGTATCTTCTGTTGGTGCATTCCACTGTGCTCAACAGGTACATATTTGCATGCCATTAATTAATAATAATTTCTATAATTTGTGATTGATTACACATATATATTTGTTTTCATTAACGGATGTAGGTGTTACCGGGAATGGTGGAAAGAGGAAGAGGGACCATATTATTCACCGGATGCGCGGCTTCTTTATCCGGTGTCGCCGGATTCTCTGAACTATGTGCGTAACCATGCATCTCTTATATTCTTCATAATTGATTGCTTTCTTTACACATGTGCCAATTCCCATGCATGTGTGATTGATGAATATTTTGTCCAAAAAACATTATATCATGAGATTTAATTATCTAATTGATGTGAATTGGATTTTAATAAACCAATTGATCATTCTATAATAACAAAACAATCCATAACACTGCTAAACCAACTTTATTTATATTATTTAATAGCAATCTACATATCTACCTATATTATTAAAGCAACACAATTTTTTCTTGTCATTCAATTTTTCCTTGTTGTAGGAATTGAACTCAATACCTTACTCTTAAAATATTTATGGCTTACCAACTCAACTAGGATTAATTGATGTTAGGTTTCTCTTTTTCTTAATTGGTATTAATTCACAAGCTTACATTTTATTACTTTTAAAATGCAAATACAAATTATTCTTACTAATCTATGTATTTTAGTAAATTATTTATATCTTTTGAATCCATAAGCTAGGTTAATATGTATATTATTAAATTTAAATTTTTTATTTTACTTTTTGACCACCGTATATCACACGAGCTCTATCCTAGTTTATAATATTTTGATTAAGATATAAACCAGTCAATGTTTATTAGGGTCGGTCAAGTTCATTTCTCCGTTAAGAGTAAGATTTTCATTGCAACAAAAGTTAAAGCTAATTTTAATTTGCCAACATGTACTATGTAGCAACTTTAGTTACTTGTTAGAAATAGTTTTAGTGTTTGTAAGGCTAAAATATGACTTGCAATATCAAAGTACGAAACCGGTTATATATTATGGTCAAGAAAATAAAGTGGGCGTAAAATCCGGACACGAGACGAGAACTTCGGGCACACATTTAACTTCAACGGAGAGAAAGCTTCTAGAAGATTTGTGTTTAGCTATAAATAGGGAACATTTGTTTACTTTTATGTGTGTGTTTTTTATGGTGTTTTCACCCACCCAAGGGGAGCTTACCTTGGGTGGGGTCGGTTCGTTCGTTTAATATTATAATCTTTCAACCGATTACAAGATCGTTCATATACTTTATATTATCTTTATATTATGTTCGGTCGTATGATTTCACCGCACCCGTCTCGAGCATTTATCAAGAACAAAGCCGTTCGCTGTCGGATCCGGTTTCGGGACCTACAATTGGTATCAGAGCGGGTCGACTTTTATGATTCAACTTATTCTTGATATTCGGGTTCTATTTCCGCTATTACCCGAACTGAGACGTTAATTCCTTTGAAGAGTCTGAAAATAAAGTTGGAAATAAAGTGGGAAATAAGCGTGTTTGAAGCTTCTCGTTGTAGATCGGGATGTTCGGGATCTACAAGTGCCAAATCTGGGCATTTCGGAACCGTTCCGTCGTATGCCAAAATTCCGGCGAGCCGGGTTCTTCTCCGGCGACGATTCTAGAGATTGAAGATGTATATCAAACTCCGACATGAGTGTCGGTTATCTCTGTTTGTTCAAAGGAGGTGGGTATTTCGGTGAGGAATGAAACCAAAAAAAAAAAACTGAGCTACAGCGGCGGCGGCTATTGGTGGGAGTCGTCACAGGTGGTTATATGGTGACGTTAGTTGGATTTCCGGTGGGTGCCGAGCTCCGGCGGGTTTTCCGGTGGCTGTGTGTTGCAAGGTTACCGGAAACGGTTTTCCGGCATAGGTTAACTGAGACGGTGAGCTATTGACGTGACTTCCGGTGGCAGCGGTGAACTCCGGCAGTTGCGTAGGCGTGACGGCTAACCTCCGGAACTCCGGCGGATTTTCCGGTCGACCGAACATGGTGGCGGGCTGGCAACATGCGGCTACATGCATGCTAATGCTATTAAGGTTTTGTATTATTTTGTGGTGTGCCCTAATATTGATTTGAAAGGAATTGGGCTTGGGTTGGGCTGTTTAGTTTTTTTTAATGTGTTGGGCTACTAATTGTAATATGGGCTGCCCAACTGATCAAGAACAGACCAGCCCACTGCTTTACAATATGGGCTGCTGGAATTAAATTTTAAATTGGGCCTGCTTATACAAAAGTAACTCGACTACATGAAATAATAAACCGAGCCACATGCTTGCAAGATGTTTTCGGGCCGAGAAATAATTGTTTGCGGTTTGACCAAACTGAAGAAAGTCAAATTTGTTCGGGTTTCGTCTTGTTTAACCGTGTTCAAAGCTTGTTATTTCTAAGGCGTTCGAGAAGTTGGATCCGAAAGGTGAACTTCGAACGAAATAATAAGTTTTGTTCATTTGATCGATTAAGCCGGTAATTTGAGATTCATTTGTGGAAATTCGAGCTCATCTCATGCCTATATACAAGCGATAACTACTTCAACATTAAATATAGGTGGGTCATACCTTGAGGGGGTTAATTGAAACGAAGAGACTTCGATTTATCGGGTGACTTGTGAAGATGCGAGACACGGTTTGACAAAGTTTTGATATCACAAGTCAAGTGGGTGATTGTAAGGCCAAAATGTGACTTGCGATATCAAAGTACGAAACCGATTATATATTATGGTCAAGTAAATAAAGTGGGCGTGAAATCCGGACACGAGACGAGAACTTCGGCCACGCGTTTAGCTTCAACGGAGAGAAAGTTTCTAGAAGATTTGTGTTTAGCTATAAATAGGGAACATTTGTTTACTTTTATGTGTGTGTGTTTTTATGGTGTTTTCACCCACCCAAGGGGAGCTTACCTTGGGTGAGGTCTGTTCGTTCATTTAATATTATAATCTTTCAACCGATTACGAGATCGTTCTTATACTTTATATTATCTTTATATTATGTTCGGTCGTATGATTTCACCGCACCCGTCTTGAGTGTTTATCAAGAATAAAGCCGTTCGTTGTCGGATCCGGTTTCGGGATCTAAAGTGTTGCCATTTTAATATAATACTTGAAGAAACGTGGATCTACTCACTGGTAGCAGATCAACTTTCCTCGGGTGTGATTATACTATTTCACCGATGGTTCTTCTGGATCAGTGTTCTTCCACCTACAAAATGAACAGCGCCGTTACTTACCCCTCAGAAAGGGACAGAGGGGTCCTCTTTGGGGTAACCCTCCGGCGTGAGAATCAGTATCTTTGTGGAGAAGATAATAGTGTGTGTAAAAGAATCTCCAGGGTATTGCTGAATAGCTGAATACCCTTTTGATTGTGAGACTGTCTGTTTGTATGTAACTGACTGTGAGTGAATGTGATTCAATATGATTGAATGTGTTATCACTGCTTGTAACTGTCAATGATTGAGTATGAATGTGTCATCAAAGTGGAGTTGATGCTGTATTTATAGTGCTAGGGTTACCACCGGTTGGGCTCAACCTCGTTGGCTTCCTCCAATCGCACTGCGCCACGTGTCCTCTGGGACACCTGGCGCTTTCTCGTTGGTTGTAATCACGTGGTAGCACATGTGTCATGCTGAGTTGTCGACCTTTCATTCGGCAGCTATCAACATCAGCATATTCTTTCTCCTTAAAAAGATACCTTCTGGAAGGTTGTCTGATGTGCACAATCAAGGTTGCCCTAATCCTGATTTGGATAAGGACGAGGTTGATTATGTGCACGTATGATATGCGCTCACCCTGAGGATGCGCGGGGTCTTCTCTTTATTCTCACGCGCAGATATTTCATGCGCAGATGTGATATGCACGAGCATGTGATATGCGCCGCGCGCTGATGCGCTGCGCGCATATGTGATGCGCGAGCATATGTGTGCCTGGGCATATGATGCCTGAGCATGTTTTGTATGCGCCATGCGCATAGGTTTTGGCTTTGTGCCTTCATAATGTCTTTATCTTGTGGGTTGACCCGCCTTTGGTGTTGAGGCGGGTACATACCTCTTCAAGCCCCCCCAGTCTAATGTGTGTCTTATCTCGCGCGAGCGCGGTAAGATGGATATTAGACTTACTGATTTTTGTCTTTTAATGGGGTTTTGTCGTTTTCCTGGTTGCTTCCATCGTTGCGCGAAGTTCTATCCATTTGGTTGAAAACGAAGGGTCCAAACACGTGGTTAGTTGGTGGTGACGTGCGCCGTAAACATGTCAGACGTTTCGTGTGCTCGAGGTGCTACAGTTGCCTTTCACGTCCCCTCACACAGCTGTCTTGAACACGTGTCGCGCTCGCATTGGTTAGCACCTGCGAGTGGGGGCGCGTCTCTGCTCCGTGGCAGGTCGGTTACAATTTTATGTCCCCTCAACAGTGTTAGGGACACGTGTCGCGCCCTCGTTGGCTTGGACCCGCGAGTGGGGCGCGTGAAATCCGATCAGCTGCCACATTTCTCTCTCCTGGGCCTATAAAAGGAGGCCCTTAGGAAATTTTTATCTTCATCTTCATTGTTGATAATTTTCTTGTTTCTGCCTAACGTGGATCTACTCACTGGTAGCAGATCAACTTTCCTCGGGTGTGATTATACTATTTCACCGATGGTTCTTCTGGATCAGTGTTCTTCCACCTACAAAATGAACAGCGCCGTTACTTACCCCTCAGAAAGGGACAGAGGGGTCCTCTTTGGGGTAACCCTCCGGCGTGAGAATCAGTATCTTTGTGGAGAAGATAATAGTGTGTGTAAAAGAATCTCCAGGGTATTGCTGAATAGCTGAATACCCTTTTGATTGTGAGACTGTCTGTTTGTATGTAACTGACTGTGAGTGAATGTGATTCAATATGATTGAATGTGTTATCACTGCTTGTAACTGTCAATGATTGAGTATGAATGTGTCATCAAAGTGGAGTTGATGCTGTATTTATAGTGCTAGGGTTACCACCGGTTGGGCTCAACCTCGTTGGCTTCCTCCAATCGCACTGCGCCACGTGTCCTCTGGGACACCTGGCGCTTTCTCGTTGGTTGTAATCACGTGGTAGCACATGTGTCATGCTGAGTTGTCGACCTTTCATTCGGCAGCTATCAACATCAGCATATTCTTTCTCCTTAAAAAGATACCTTCTGGAAGGTTGTCTGATGTGCACAATCAAGGTTGCCCTAATCCTGATTTGGATAAGGACGAGGTTGATTATGTGCACGTATGATATGCGCTCACCCTGAGGATGCGCGGGGTCTTCTCTTTATTCTCACGCGCAGATATTTCATGCGCAGATGTGATATGCACGAGCATGTGATATGCGCCGCGCGCTGATGCGCTGCGCGCATATGTGATGCGCGAGCATATGTGTGCCTGGGCATATGATGCCTGAGCATGTTTTGTATGCGCCATGCGCATAGGTTTTGGCTTTGTGCCTTCATAATGTCTTTATCTTGTGGGTTGACCCGCCTTTGGTGTTGAGGCGGGTACATACCTCTTCAATACTGTCGTTCAAAAGGGAAACAAATAGTCATACACGTACATATAAAATTGTTCTGGAATTACAAAAAGTTATCCTAATGAGCTGTGATTAATAGCTTCTTATTTGATTTGTTTAAAATGTTAATTAGGTTGTGGCAAGTTCGCATTAAGAGGATTATCTCAATGTCTCGCTAAAGAGTTTCATCCGTTTGGAGTGCACATTGCGCACGTCGTCATTGATGGCTTAATCGGGTCATCTCGGTGAGTCCATTTACTTTACATAATTACAAAAATCATCATTTATGTTCAAGGTGGTAAATTTACTGTTTTGCCCTTGCATATATTTCACTTGCAATGACTTAACTAACGAAAATTAGCCTAAATGATGAAATGTGTTACAAAATTGAAACACAAAGGATTATGGTGTTTTTTTTAAACATAAAGAATAAAAGCGACAAATTTTATGAACGTAAAGGATGATTTTTTTGTAATTATGTCCTAGCTAGTATGCAAGAAAAACAGTGATTGAAGTATGATGCCGGTTATAAAAAAGTTTTTTGCTTCTTTGATTATTGTAGATTCTCTATGATTGCATGTGATAGTCAACTCTATCCGTTCACTCATTGCCAATTACGCGTTTTCCTTTTTAACTTAGCTTTTGTAAGAACATCTATGGACACGAATTAAGCACATTTGGCTTAAGTATGATTCCTTTTTGATACTATAGAATTATAGATAGTGTAGTCGAATAATGAGTTTATTGTGTTTTTTTAATCACCAGAAAAGTAGTTTTTTGAAACTTTAAGAAAGTTAAAGAAACAAGTATCTTTTGATACCGTATAAAGCTTTAGATACGCATTCTTAATCCTCAAACTTTTCCAATTAGAAACAAAGAACTCAAAAACCCTCAAATTAATTATCGTTTACAACATTAACTTAGGCGGAGTAAAAAACCAGATAACCAAATCATAATCGAATCAAAATAACTGAACTGATAAAGAAATCGATGATTCAATCATGATTTTTCTATATATAATCGATTCTCATTCAACTATAATTATATGTGTATAAATAACCTAATCGAAACTATGTTAAAACCAACTTGTATATTCAAATATTCTTAAATTTTTATTATTAACAGGTTATATGTCCGAAAAGTTTTGCAACTTTTCTTTATAAGTAACATTTTATTTGTAATAATTCTTTTCTACAAATTAAAAAGTATTCTAATATTTAATTTGACACAAGATATAATTGGTTTTGAAATAAGCTAGAATCAATCTACGTACAAAGAGGATGCTTAACCGTCTATAAGTACCATACCTAGAGGTGCATAAAATACCCGAATCTGGAACCAGACCCGAAAAAAATACCTGGAACCGATTTTTTATACCCGATACTTAATACCCGAACCCGTACCCGACCCTACCCGTAGGGTACGGATAGGGTATGCATTTCAGTATCAAAACTCGTACCCGGAACTGGACCCGATTTATACCCGGTAATACCCGATTACCGGAACCGGTTCCATACCCGGAACCGGGTTTTTCCAACAGCCAAAACCGGGTTTTCAAATATCCTATCTATACCCGAAATTACCCGAAAATACCTGAAAAATACCCGAAAATACCCCTAAAAATTGTAACTCCTTATAAAATCCAATCTATACCCGAAAAAAGCCAAAAAAAACCCCAAAAACAGGGTTTTTTCAATACCCGAAAATAGGGTATTCAAATACCCGGTTCTAGAATACCCAGCTTGATACCCAACCCGAACCCGTTGCATAGGGTATGGTTTTTAGAGAGAGTACCCGGATCCGAACCCGACCCGGGTATTGCCAATACCCGATTTTCCAATACCCGGTCATACCCGAATCCGGTTCCATACCTGAACCCGGATATTTGAAAAACCCGATTTGTGCACCTCTAACCATACCTATTAGGTTATAATGAAAATCATTATAGGTCCGTTTTAACTCATAACCAAACTAATGCTCACCACTACCGTAACTTTTTATCTTTAAGACTGCAAGATATATGCTCAACTTTACACACACACATGCAACTTGTGTATGTGTACGTGTTGCATGTGTTGGCTACGTGTTTCTTTGTATATCTTTCGTTTGATACCATTGTGCATAGCTGGAAAATTATCTTTGTGACGAAAGCAAAGCAATGAGATAAAATGATTGATGGGGTCTAGTTAATAATTTGCAGGGGATTGCCACTGTTGATGCCACAACGATCGTTGGTTGGGGAACAACACGGAGTAGGAGGGGACGGATCTATTGACCCTGATTCGGTGGCTCAGACCTACTGGTATTTGCACATGCAGCCTCCTCGCCCCGCTTGGACCCAAGAAATAGATATTCGCTTACCTAACCAAAGATTCGTCTAGGATGTTATATTCATATGCCTGCATGTATATTACATTATTTCTTTTTTTAAATTAATTGTTTGTTATTGTGTTTATTTAATAAGTTTGGCGATTGCTTGAATATGATAGATATGTTTGTAATTGGTGATTGATGATTGGATTGGTGATAACGATTACAGATGTTTGCAAACATTATAGATGTGATAGCTGTTAACTTTACTAATTTTAGAACATCCGTTATGGGTGATTCTTCTCATCTTCCATCGTTTGTCATGTCAAAGCAGCAGAGATGTGATAGCTGCGCCACCTCAATTTTTCGTCCATTCAACCCCATTACTTAGCCAATGTTATACATTATGTTGGGCGTAATTCCCAACTTAATAGGCCCATCACGTGTAGGTGACCGGGTTGGACCTATTGGGCCCATGGGATTCATTACTATGTAATGAGTTTATAGGGTTGCAATTAGGGTTTTATTATATTTGATAATGTCTTGGCTAACAAGTTAGTCTATATAAACCAAGATATGTTAGACACTATGGAGGATGAAGTTGAAGCAACCGAGTTAGGGCTCATCAATAGTCAAATCGAGTTAGGGTTTGAGAGTTGTAATCAGTTTTTTGAGTAATATTTTCTTATTAATATAAACGAGAGTTATTCGTTTACTTCGTGCTTGATTATTAATCCGGGACTTGACATTATTCCATTTATTTATATTTTTTAAATACAAAAAGAAATGAAAAAAGAAAAGGGAGAAAAATATGATAAAGCGACGTTTTGAGTGGTTGGGTCACAAAATATGAAAATGTGAATGACCACTGTGATGACCCACCTCGTCATGCATGAGGGGAGGATGTGATGCTAGATTGTTGCTATCTAGTCAAAAACAAGTAAATCGGTAACCTAATCACCTAAGCAAGCTAAGGTAAGTAAAGTGTCGAACCATGAGAATTATGTGATCGGTGTAATGTGAAACTAATTCCTAACATTATGAAGTAACTCATTTAACAGTGCTAATCACACTAGCAATTGTTTGAGTTTAATAATATGCAAGTAAGTAATCAAAGATTTAATCAATAAACAAAGCAAATCACACCCGGGAATTCAAGTAAGCAACTAACAGTAATCTCATGTAACCTAACAAATTAATTATCTCGTGTCAACTACAGACTGACTAACAAGTTAAACCATAGGCATCCACGATCGCTAACACACGGCACTAGTCATCAAACGGTCCCTGTCAGTGTGACTCAATTAAGGGCAATCGTATGCTTCCTTGCAAATTACTAGTCAATGCAATCCTACGAGCAATTATTATAGCAACCGACAAACTAATCGTTCTGATCGAAAAAAACCTAAACCGACTGAATGCACGGATATACTAAACATCAATACTCATAGATTAACATCAAGACAATTACAATTAGTTGTTCTAGTACATGAGAAATAAACTGAAAGATTACAAACTATACATCCCAGGTATGACTCGAAGGAACTAGTCGCGTCTCGGCATCTCTCGGTCTTCGATTCTGATGATTTGGAACATGTAGATCGCCTTGAGATGAATGGAAGTGATGGTAGGCTGCTCTCCTTCTCTAAAACTGCTTTGGAAACTGAATAATCTCGATTAGGGTCGTCAAAACATGTTTTAAACAAAAACCCTAACTTTCCCGTCGGTGGGACCCATCGCGTAGCGCGATGGTCCTCCTCCCTGGACCATCACACTACATGATGCGCCAAGATAACTTCATATTTGGATTCTTCTCGTCAAGAAACCCAAAATTGATATATTATGGGTCTCGTAACTCATTTTTTATCCCAGGAAATGCTCGTTTTACTTCCTGGTCGGTTTTTGTGAACCCATCTTGTTTAGTTTTAGCATCAGCTTTAGGTTTCTCATCCAAACTCTTCCCGAATCCTTCTAACACTTCCTAAGACTTAAATTTATGCTCCAGTCTTCCCGAGATATCATTCCATGCTCGTAAAAGTCTCCAATTTAGCATCTTAAACGATCAATGACCTGAAATACAAAAGCACGTATGAAGTACCAAAGTTCTAACAATATACTAAACAAAACTACATAATTAACACACTAATATATATACAAAATACCCGAACATCACATCCCCACACTTATCTTTTACTTTCCCTCAAGCAAAACTCTAAAGCAAACATTAACATCCATCATAAGTCAATAAATTATCACCATTAATACTAGCAAGGTTTAAAGTCACCCAGTTTTTCAGACTGACACTTTCTAGATTGACAACCCACAAATACAGTTAATGCTACAATAAAACTATAGAACTGCCCAGACAAGTGTACTTTGTTTCCAGTTAAGGCATACATGTTCATACCCCTCACACTATCAACACTCCACTCAGTTTATTATCTGGACTAGCAAAAGATGTGCCAGTATATGTCTCTGCCCTCAAATACCAAATATGAGTTACAACTTAATATGCTTGCAAGTCAGTCTTATCTCCACCCGTTACCCATCGATTACATAAAGACTTGGATTAAGGGTTTTGCTGAGGCTTAGGTTTGGGTGCGGATTAGACGTATTTAGTGACTAAGGTGTATGAAACCTAATTAAACAACCCAATATACAGACTCATAAATACAAATGAACTATTTACACAATCGACTACTATTTACAACTGAATACACAACTGATAACTTCTTTTTGGCTTTTTGCTGATTTTTTTTGGAACATCAATATAAAACAGTGATAAATAAATACAACTCTGACATTCACATATTTACAAATCTTCTGACTAAATACAACTCGATAACGACCTGGATTTCATCACACGGGTGAAAATATAAGTAAATGACAAAGCTGAATCGGTGTGTAATGTAGGTTCAGTAAATAAAAAGGTAAAAGGTCCAAATGGGCTTCTAAAGGATAATGTCGGTTAAGGAATTTATTTAGTAGGGAATTATATACGGAAATGGGTTTTCTAAAGTCCTAATCTCCATACAGGTGGTGGTATTAAGATCTCGATAAGCATATAACAAGCAAGTTCTAATTTTGTAAAACATACCGGTTTTCCTCAAATAATAACAAGATATGTTTTATATCTATTATATAATATGTGTATTAAGTATAGGGGCTAATCTTACAATATGTCTAGAAATAAGGGCTGCCGATATGAAACATGTATACCCGTCCCCTTGACTCGTTATCCCTGGCTAAACGATTCCATTTTCAACTTCTCATTTTTAAAAACATTTATTGGGAAAACTATCGAGAAGCTGAAAAACCAACAATTACCAAAAACCTCTAACTTGACATTAATAGCAATAATTAACAATTAATATCTTAAGTTTCTGAATACTCTTTAAGGTACTATCGGGCTAAATATTTCAATTTCCCCCCTATCCCCACAATTGAGGTTGACATTGTCCTCAATATTAAAATTTTAAAACAATTAACAAACATTTGAGTGACAAGGTTGAAATTGACTGTTTAACAATTTAAAACTCGGGGCACTAATGTGATGGGTTTAAAGAAAAATTATAAAATTACACTTCTAACAATTAAAGTAAAAATAACAAAATAGTTTATGAAACTAACAGCTAAAGTAAAAATAACAAAATAGTTTGTAGGAATCACGGTTGCATTTAGCGTATGCAACAAGCCCTTTAACCCCACCCCCCCGGTAGCACGGGTGGATAAGTGAGGTCTCGTGAGGGTTTATAGAGAACTACACCCACAAAGTTCTAAATATAACACAATATACAAATATGAAATAATGAAGAGGCGGTGGTGGTGACTGTAATATTATATATATATATATATAAATTTTTTGGATTATCCATAACCCATCACGTAGCGTGATGGGTCAATAAGGTATGGGTCGCGATACGCGATCCAGTTGAAGTCAATTAGGGTTTCTGCCCTATCACGTAACGTGATGGGGTGTGGGCTGGCGTCATCGCGCTAAGCGATGACGTCAGCTGTCAGGAGGGTCTCAACCCCATCGCGATACACGATGGGATATTAACCAGACGCATCGCGTAGCGTGATGGGTCTGGTTAACAAAAAGTTTTACCCGTTTTCGGGCCCGGACATTTTCTGACCCGACCACTTTTCGGCATACCGACATCACCCTGAACACGTTTCCGAAGTCAAAATTTGCATTACGTACCTTGAAAGATGTGCAATTTGCCAAACACTTACCGAACCTTCATGACTTACACTTCAGTAAATACCTCCCCACACTTGGAAAATGCTGCACAAAACTCGAAACGACAATCAATACACGACTCAATAGACAAAAAAAAATTAGAAACAAACTTACAAACCCTGGGTTGCCTCCAGGACAGCGCTGAATTGCGTATTTACAGCTCGACAATGCCTTGAATGCTCAATTTACTTCATAAACCGATGAGGTCACAATGGAACTCACCAATTCCTTGTCCATCTTTCCTTTCCTTGTTGTCAGTTTCTCACCATCTTTAATCTTAATCACTCTCTCATTCCACCCATTCCTTTTCATGCTACCTTTCAGCTCATTCCTGTCAGTTATAAAACATTCTTCTTTGTCTGATCCTTGCTTAAGGATACACACTTGTCAACAAGAGGATTAGTAGCATTTTTAAACAATGATAACCGTTTATCACGGTCCCCATACTTAATTTCCAAAACTCCCTTAGCACAATCAATTACCGCATGTGTAGTGGCAAGGAATGGCATACCCAGTATGACTACAGATTGTGTATTATTTCCTTTAGCATAATCAAGTACAAGAAAGTCAACTGGGTAGCAAAATTCATCCACCTGAACCATTACATTATTAACCATGCCCCGAGGAAGTGTATGAGTTTGATCTGCCAACACCACGGTGGTGTTTACCCTTTCTAGCAAGCCAAATTCATAGTGATCATATAAACTACTGGGCATTATACTAACACATGCTCCAAGATCTAGAAGTGCCTGATCACTTTTAAATTCCCCAATTTGAATTGATAACAATGGCACTCCTGGGTCTTGGAGTTTACTTTAGGTTGGATTATCCTCCACCTCCTCATCTCTGTTGTTGGTCAATGTACCATTTAAACATTTTTCACAAGTACAATTTTCACAAAAAGACATTTCATTCATTTTTAGTTTCGATTAATTTTGGAAAATTGTTTTATTTTGACCAACATAATTATTCTCATCACTAAACTCTTCCACCACCCCCTCAACAAGCTGTGGTGATGAATCAACTTTCAACCTAGTAATTTCAAAATGAGGTAAAAGACTTATCGCATTGATGTGCACATTGTTTCCCTTCTTTGAACTTGAACTGAAGTGTGCTGGTTTACTGTGGTATCGCTCGGTAACTGACCCGCGTTTTTCTGAAATCTAGTTTCAATAAAGCATCTAACTTCGAGTGTACCGACTCATCTGAATTACCTTTCTGCTGGTCCTGATTCCGATTAACCGATGAATTGTTACCCCGGTAACCGTCTCTGTTATACCCCCGACTGCTATTCTGATTGTATGAACCCTGCTGATAACCACCCTGGCTGTAGCTGCTCTGCTGTCGGTTCTGACTAGAACCCTGAAAGTTCGGGTTTGACTGACCTGCGGTGTTCCCGTAACTGAAGTTCGGGTGGTTCCTCAAGCCCGGGTGATAGGTGTTTGAATTAAATCCTTGACCTTTGGAATCCACGTACGCATAACTAACCTCCTCCTCATCAAACCCGAGGAAATTTTCTGTCTTATGCCCTAACTCACCACACTCTGCACAAACCGGGAACTACACCCTAACTTTACCAACCTCTTTCTTTTTCTCGCGTCTATAACCCACGAGTTCTCTTTCCAACTCTGCAATTCTCTCTGATTCACTCGAGGCTGATTTAACTGATCTTATGACCCCATGTTTTTGTCTTCGTTCTGCAGCTGCTTCTGACTTGGAATCTTCACACATAAACTCCAAAAAATCCCAGTCATCCTCCTCTAGCTGATTCAACAACTGCCCATTACAAGAAGCCTTCAAATGTTTTCTATCCTCATATGTCAACCCGTCAACAAAACACTTCACCAATTCCCACAACTCAAATGCGGGCACTTCTTAATCATTTCCTTAAAACGAGTAAAAGCCTCATGAAACAACTCACCCGGTAACTGTGAAAAGTGTCGAATCTCAATCCGGGCTTCGCTAGTCTTCGATTGTGAATAATACTCGTTAAGGAAAACCTGCTGCATCTCACCCCAGTTCTCAATACTGTGCATCGGTAGCGAATTGAACCAGTGTTTGGCTTTGTCTTTTAATGAAAACTGGAACACTCGCAACCGAACCTCATCCTGATCATATGTACCGTCACCGATAGACCCGCAAATAGCTGCAAAATCTGATAAGTGTGAATACGGGTCTTCCGACGCCATCCCGTGAAAGTGGGGAACTATATTAATGTAGGATGAATGGGATTTGAATGTCGGTTGTCCCGGTACGTGAACTTGTGGGACAATCAGTGAGTCACCATCTGAAATAGCCGATCTAAACTGACTGTTTACTCCCTGAACCGGAGGCCCATAATTCCTTCGTCTGGCCCTCGGTTCCTCAAAACCTCCCTTGTTAACTTGAATAGGCTGTCTTCGTTCCTCCCTAAATCTTCCAATATCGTCTCTGCCTCGGTTTATGTTCCTCCATCTATCACCTCTCACCCTAACCAGTTCCTCAACCTCCTCATTTCGAACAACCTCATCTTCATTTCTCGGCTCAAACCCGTCATTCCTTCTAACCCTCCTGTCATCCCTGTTACTACCATCATTCATCGGTTCCTATTCCTCCTGATCCCCCTCTTCTTCGTCGTCAGTGTGAATACTGACATATCTAAATCACGGATAATCGGCTGTCGGTGACTAGGAGTATTATTCGGGGCTGATGATCCAAATCATGGATAATCGACTTTCCTTTACCTTTCATTGATCAGATGTTGGAGCGTTTGGCAGGTCAGAAGTATTACTGCTTCTGGGATGGTTTCTCCGGGTACTTTCAGATTCCGATTGCTCCCGATGACTAGGAGAAAATCACGTTTACCTGCCCATACGGAATGTTTGCCTATAGACGTTTGCCGTTCGGACAGTGTAACGCTCCAGCCACATTTCAGAGGTGCATGGTGGCTATATTTCATGACATGATCGAGGACTCCATGGAGGTGTTCATGGACGATTTTTCTGTGTTTGGAAGCTCTTTTGATCATTTTCTCTCCAACCTTGAGAGGATGATGGCCCGATGCGTTGACACCAATCTAGTCCTTAATTGGGAGAAGTGTCACTTCATGGTACGCGAGGGCATCGTCTTGGGGCATCGTATTTCGAGTGCGGGGATAGAGGTCGACCGAGCGAAGGTTGAGACCATTTCTAATCTTCCCCCACCCACTTCTATGAGATCCATCCGGAGTTTCTTGGGTCACGCTGGGTTCTACCGTCGGTTCCTTAAAGATTTTTCTAAGATCGCGAGACCCATGACCAGACTTCTGGAGAAGGATTCCCCGTTTGTGTTTTCTAAGCAGTGTATCGAGGCGTTTGATCTTTTAAAAGACAAACTAGTTAACGCCCCGATCATGATTGCTCCCGACTGGTCGCTTCCTTTTGAGTTGATGTGTGATGCGAGCGACTTGAATGGTGCACAGGAGAGTTACACCACCACCGAGAAAGAGCTTTTAGCTGTGGTGTTTGCGTTCGATAAATTCAGGTCCTATCTAGTTCTGTCCAAGACGATTGTGTACACGGATCATTCTGCCATTCATTATCTTTTTAGCAAACAGGATGCTAAACCGCGTCTTATCCGATGGATCCTGTTGCTTCAAGAGTGTGATATTGAAATCCGTGATAAAAAGAGGGCTGACAATGTGGCGGCCGATCATCTTTCGCGTCTTGAGGGAGCTGAGTTAGGAGAGCCAGGGGTCAGGATTAATGACCACTTTCCGACAGAGAGTCTCATGTTTGTTTCAGCTCAGGATGAGGGTTTTCCATGGTTCGCCGACTTCGCGAACTATCTTGCGAATGGGTACTACCCGAAGATGTCTTACCAGCAAAAGAAGAAATTCTTTGCTGATGTTAAGTTTTACCTTTGGGACGACCCGTATCTCTTTTGGATAGGTGCTGACCAGTTGATCAGTAGGTGTGTTGACGATAAGGAGGGATGGCAGATTCTGAGCCATTTGCATGTTAGGCCGACAGGAGGTCACCACGGTGCGAGTTTGACAGCGATGAAGGTCTTTGATTTTGGTTTTTATTGGCCTTCGATTTTTAAGGATGCGCACGCGTTTGTTAGGAGTTGTGATCGTTTCCAGTGTATCGGCAACATCTCGTCGCGAAATAAAATGCCCCAAAATGCTATTCAGGTTTGTGAGGTTTCCATCTTCGCGTGGGAACAAGTACATACTCGTGGCAGTAGATTATGTTTCGAAATGGGTTGAGGCCAAGGCCTTACCCACAAATGATGCCCGAGTTGTACTCCGTTTTCTCAAGAGCCTTTTTGCTCGTTTTGGTGTCCCGAAGGCGTTAATCAGTGATAGAGGTACTCACTTCTGCAATGTGCAGATGGAGAAGGCGTTGCGACGCTATGGGGTCACCTATCGGCTTGCAACCGCCTACCACCCACAGACTAGTGGGCAGGCGGAGGTGAGTAATCGGGGGATTAAACGTATTCTTGAGAAAACAGTTGGTTCGAATCGTCGGGATTGGTCCGACAAGTTGGATGATGCGTTGTGGGCCTTCCGTACAGCCTACAAAACTTCGATCGGTTCCACACCGTTTCAGATGATTTATGGCAAGGCCTGCCACCAGCCTGTTGAGATGGAGCACCGTGCGTCGTGGGCCCTACAGAGGGTCAATTTTGATATGTCCGCCGTAGAGAGCACTCGTTTCCACCAATTGCACGAGTTAGAGGAGCTAAGGGATCACGCCTATGCATGATCGTTTAGGTACAAGGAGCGGACGAAGGAACTGCATGACAGAAAGTTGAAGGGGAACAAGCAGTTCAAGTGTGGGGATTTGGTCTTATTGTATAATTCCCGGTTGAGGTTATTCCCGGGAAAGTTGAAATCCCGATGGTCGGGACCGTTCACGGTCATTGAGGTTTCCCGTATGGCACTATTTAGATAAATAAAAGTGGGAAGTTTAAGGTGAACGGTCACAGACTAAAGCACTACATTGGCGAGCCGATGGCTGATCAGACTGTGGAGGTATTCTACCTTGACTCGCTCACCGAGACGTAGACGTGTTGGATGCACCACTCGGGAGGCTGCCCGAGTTGTAGAGTTTGTATCACTATTATTTGTTTGTGCTATCTGTTTTATTTGTTTTTGTCTATTTCAGGATGCTCCAAAATGAAACCGCTCGTACTCAATCTCCATTCGAGTCGGTCGACTTAAGGGGTGTTCTATTATTCACATGAAAAAAAATAATAATAAAATAAAAAAAATAAAAAAAATTAAAAAAAATTATAAAAACCAAAAACATAAAAATACGTTTATTTCTTTATGTTTTTCCTTTCTGTTTTGTACGCCGCTACATGCGAGCGAGTTTGAGGTTTTACAGGTTATATTATGCGTATGGTAACTACGATGTCGTTTTGGAACAGGTTCTCCCGAGGTTGCGGCCGCGAATGAAATGCTATACGGTCGTTTGGTTACTACTCAGCTATTGAAGATTTTGCTCATAAACCAGGGGAGTAACCCGTTCTTTGTTTTATTCTTGTATATTATATTTTTATTTTTGTTTTATTTTTATTTTATTTTATTTCTTTTCCTTGTTCTCATCGAGGACGATTTCGTTCTAAGTGTGAGGATGAAATTTATTTTACTTAGTTGTAGAAAAAATCTTGAAAAAAAAATAAAAAATAAAAAAATTTAAAAATTTGAAAAAATAGTCCCTTGAAATTTGTTTCTCTACGTTAAACATGAAATGATATTATTACCGAGTAGTGGTTATTTTATAACTTCTTCGTGTTTTTAAAAAATATATATATAATAAATAAGAACAGTGCCCATTAGACCCGCACGTGATTTTGCGTAACCGAACAGTTTAGACTCAGTAATCGATGTGCTGGTAGGCTCAGCCTCCAATAATAAAATGGCGGTTTGGTTGTTGACTTGACTATGTAAAATGGGATGAAAAGGCGGGTCATACTCAAGCCTTATGTTTAATTTGATCGTAAAAATTAAAAATTTTATAGAAATTGGAATAGAATAATCATGCGATGCTTGGGTAGGTTTAACATTAAAGTATGCTAAAGTAGCCTGTGATATAAACCTAAATTTCATGCTTCTAGTTTTAATGGTTAACACTTCATAGGCGTATGGTTTTATAACCTTAAATCCTGTATTGATGGGATGCCCCGGGGGACGGACACCATGGGTCTTTATGCGATATATCATCTGGGTATTCACATCTCCTAAGTGGAGTTATGAATATTAAAAGAGCTCAAAGAGCAAACCCGCAGTTTATCTGCCAAACATAAGCCAATAAACATGATCACCTCGTACTTCAAAGTAAAAATACACTACTGACTTGATCATCCACGCTGTTAGTCATATGGGGTCCCCTTGCTCGCGCCCTATTACCATTAAGAAACGGGCCACAAGGGACACGTCATATGTAAGCCCAACAGATGAATTTGTGCATACTCACCCTTGGAGATGGACTTTGGGGTATTGCTTGATAACTGGGGTATGTCATGTAGTGGGGAACACTTACTAGTTAGCTACTTAAACATACATTAATCATATCTAATGGCTGCTAAGTAGACCTTAATGCTTAAGCTTAGGTGGATAAACCATACCCTTGAATGTCTTTAGCTATTCTTAAAATTGGTACATCATGTTTTGATCAACTAGATATAAGGTTTAAGTCAAATTGGGGTGGCTCGGGTCCGGTATGGTTCTTAATTGTGGGTCCCACTGTTATTCAAACTGATAAAATTGTCGCGCCTTATTTGTCTCGGTAAGTATTGGGGGCATGGGTTTAAGTGGACAGCAATACCGGCAATCGACCTGATCTAAGTTATTAGGTGAAAGTTGGAAGAAATATTTGGGTAACGGGTCACTTGTTCTAATACTTTAAAAAGAAAAAAAAATATTAATAATAAATAAATAAATAAAACCAAGAGTGGTCGGTTGAACTCGGTTATGATCCTATGTAGAATTCTTTTTCTGAGACGAAAAAGTCTTAAGTGTGGGGATATTTGATGTGTTGTAAAACACACTTATTTTCTGCACCTTTTATCTACGTTATTATATTATATTTTATGTATTTTAACTTGTTTTATATAGGTTTTACATAGTTTTAATCATCTTGTAGGCTAAGTAGAGGTGCACAAACCAGTTTTTTTAAAAAAACCGGTTCGGTTATTAACCGGACCGGTTTTTTTTTGCCCGGAAAAAAACCGGTTCGGTTAATAACCGGACCGGTTAATAACCGGTTTTTTCTGTCAAAACCCTAACCGGTCTAACCGGTTAGGACCGGTTTAGAAACCGGTTGGAACCGGTTTTTTTATTAACCGGTTTTTTTTTTTTTTTTTTTTTTTTAAATTTCGCTGTTTCAAATACGAATATTTGTTTTTTATATTTTGTACTTAATGAAGACCATTATTTTTTCACAGTATAAACAAACCGGTAACTACAAGGCAAAACGGACTGACCGAAGCCATTCTTTGCTTTCGTTGTTAGGGTTCTTTGCTTGGAAGATGAGTATGAGTGTGTGTTGGTGAATGTGTTTTCAACAAACCAAAGATTAAAAACACATAACTTTCATTTATAGTTTTTACATTAAAAATACAAACATTAAATCGTTATCGCATATTCGTAACTCAAAAATACAAACATTAAATCATTAACACTGAAGAAATCTCTGCCAAGAACTGTTGTTCATGATTTAACTCAAAAATACAAACATTAAATCGTAAACTAGCAGATGCTCCTGTTGTTCCCAATCGCAGTTTGTTCATGATTTGCCTCCATGTTTGCTGTTTCTTTAACTAAATTAGAAAAATCCAAATCAACAAGTAAATAAGAGCACATATTAGGAAAAAGAATGCTTAGACATGATTACATGAACAACTTGCTGTTTCTTACTCATGATTTGCCTCCATGTTTGCTGTTTCTTTAACTAATTTTCTTCGCTACCCGATCCCTAGCTATTTCTTAGGTAATCGTCGTACGCGGCTTCTTCATCGGTCATTGGTTGAGTGTGTCCTTCATTGACCTCGTCTTCATACAAGCCCGCTTCATACTCCATTTCCCCCTCGAGTGAGCGTTGATGTTGTGCCCTATCTAAAGAGTCCAAGTAATCCTTGTAGCAAATCGACATCTCTATAGCTGGTGCAGTGAGTCGAGTCCTCCTAATCGATATAACCCTGCCAGAAACAGAAAAAGCAGACTCCGAAGCTACCGTGGAAGCTTGGACCGTTAGTAAATCTTTGGCCATGGCGGCGAGGATCGGAAACTCATCCTCCTTACCTCTCCACCAAGCCAGCAAATCAAGACTTCTAAATTCATCCGGAGTCATGTGTTTCACAAAGTTGGTACCACCATACCTTCCAAGTTCACTGCTTGGGGTGTTTACCCTTTGACGTTTACCGGCGTCTTCCCAAATCATGTAGTACATCCCCATTTCAAGGTCGGTTTGGGATTGGGATTGGGCAACAGCTCTTAACGAGTCATGAATTTGGGAAGACGACCCGTATTTTGTAAGGTAGACATCATACATGTTTGACAAGGTGGTGTTGAAAGCATTCTTTAAAGTTTGGCTATAATAGGGGTTTTGATCGTCGTTTAACCCAAGCTCATCACAAATTTTTTCTATTAAAGCTTCAACACCACCAACATTGATGCAAGGGTTTAACGCAGCAGCACATGTCAAAACAGCGGGTAGTTGTTGAAAATATTTTCTAAATTTTTCTTTCATTTTTACACCCATATCAAAATAAGGTGCACCCCTACAATCAAGTTCACTCAACTTTGTGCACATGACAGCAATTTTTGGTAAAGCAATGGGGCTTGTTGGATAGTAAACCCCGGATAAACTAGTTGTGCAAGATTTAAAAATTTGAAGGACCTCCGTAACGATCTCAATCAATAACCAGTTTCTAGGATCATATGGTGCACATTTACCCCTACTTGACAAAATTTGATGAAACGCAATTAATGATTCTTTTTGTTGGATGGCTTTCTCAAACATATTACAAGTCGAGTTCCATCTTGTTGGACAATCCCAATTTGGCCCCAACCATTGACAATTAGCTTCTACACCGTTAGACAGTTCGCATAGGTCGAAATGTTGCCACACATCTTGGTTTCGTTTCGTGGGGATGATCCGAACGACCGTTATGTCTGTGTTCGAGGCACCCATGTTGACGGATGAAGCAGCACTTTGGGAGGCCATGATAATAAGAGCGTATAATCGAGTATGAAATAAACGAGTACGAGTATGAAATAAACGACTACGAAATAAGAGCGTATGGAGTGGTAATGTGGTATAATTGAGTGTGAGATAACAAAATAATCGCGTATGAAATAAACGTTTAGAGCTAGTAGAGTTGTATAATCGAGTGTGAGCTAACCTACCCAACCTAAACTATATATAGTTGTTTGTGGGGGTAAAATGTTAAAAAAAACGGCTAGAAATCAAGAAAAAACGGGCAAAAAAGGACCCAAACGGTCATATGGCCGTTTTATAACGGTCAAAAACCGGTTAACCTTAACCGGTTTTTAGGTTAACCGGTTTTTGACCGTTAACCGGTTAACCGGTTTTTTAATAACCGGTTTTTAAATTTAACCGGTTTTTTTACTAACCGGTTCAATAACCGGTTTTTGTCCACGAATGAGTAACCGAAGTACTAACCGGCAGTTCAATAACCGGTCTAACCGGTTTTTTAATAACCGGTTTTTCTATTAACCGGTTTTCGGTTAAACCGACCAAACCGGTTCTATAACCGGTTTTTTTGAACACCTCAAAGGCTAAGGGTTAAAGAATGAAGAAACCGGACTTTTCGAGGAGCTTAAAGGCATTTTACGCATACGATTTCAAGAAACAACTCAAAGCCCCTGGCCCGTTACATCATGGAGAAGCCCAAGCCTACTATTATATTATAATATAAAAAAGAAAAAAAAAAACCCTAAGGAGGCAGCCTAGCTTGTGATCGGCAGAATTCAGCAAGGAAGAAAAAAAAAAAGAAAAGGCTAGGGTTGAAGCTTGTGGCGGCTAGGAAGAAGGAGGCAAGAAACAAGGGCTCAGGGACATTTTTCATCATTCATTACAACCAAGAGCAGCCAAGGATCATCTACATATCCTTTCATTATTAACATTGTTCATCATCTTTATTGTTCTTGCTAAATTGTTAACTAGTTTGCAATTACTTGAAAGATTGACTTGTTATTGATTATTGTTGATCATTAAATGATTGTAAAGATGATTGGTATGAGTTATATGATGTTTTTAATGAGTGTTAGCTGCTGTCCAAAAATTATGCTAGGCTAAACGTGACATTCGTCAATTTTTCGATCCGTATTTGTATTTGTTAACCCAACCCGTTGGGTCATTTCGATGTATTATTTATCATTAACAAAGTGTTTCCGACATTTATTGTTCAATATTCGTTGAGAAGTTTGTTACCCAATTGTTTATAAAACTTTCGAGCCTTGACGTTAATCGAGCCGTACAGGTTAAGCGCGTAAATTATCCAAAACCAAAAATTATATAATTCAATTATAAATGTCCAAGGTTAGAAATGAAAATTAAATTACTAATCTTCAACTTAAAAGATTATGAAATTTGAAGGGCTTAAAGTGTAAATATGAATTTTAAAATATAATAAAATATATTAATTAAACTTTACCCAGCCCCCCACCCCTTTCCCCGTCCACGTTTTTCCGGTGGGCCCCCGGCCGCCGGAATTCAGCGCTGAAGGTGGCCACCACCGCCCTTAGATGTGTTTTTAACCCAAGTTAAATGTACCAAAATGATTCTCCGTTGACATTAAACAAAATCCCGCTAATTAATTGTGATTTCTCGCCATAAAACACCCCGTAATCGTCGCCGGAAAATCCGGAAATCACCATTAATGAAATTAACACGTACACGCTCCACCAACTTGTATAAATAGGGACCTAAGCTCCATTACAACTCACTCACACCTCTCCTTCCCTCTAAATCTCTGTTTTTGGCCGTAATATTGCGCCAACTTCCGGCTCCGGCAACGTCTCGTTCTCCACCATTTTAACACCATTTAAGGTAATTAATATATGAATATTAACGGCGTTTACTCACTGAACAAAACCCCTATGGTTATTGCTTCATTCATGGACCATATGCTTCCAATTGAAACCCTAGGGTTTCAATGAAGAAGATGATATATATGGTTTATATTATATATAAAATCGTTTTCAAACTTTAAACGAATTACTTAATTGGTCCACTGGTTAACTGCATGAGATTGGAAACAAGAGACCCGGGTTCGAAACCCGGGTCACGCATTTTGTTTTTCTGTTTTGGTAAAAAGCTGTTATTATAATTAATAAATAAAATAACATGTACCTGTTAGTATATATAATAAATTAAAACCAAAATGTTAATGAATATCTATCCTAGATCAGCTGGTAACACACGGAACTCGTAACATGAAGACCCGGGTTTGAAACCCGAGTCACGCATGGTTTTTATTATGATTTGATTTCAATTTATATTCTTATTTGAACTTGTGTACTTGGCAAATTAAATGAATTAATGTTATTATGATCACTTAATAGTGCCACGTGTGTTTGGGCAATCTGTATGTCACACTCGGGCGTTTCCGCTTAAGCCGGGGTGTTACACTAAACCTGTCGGTTCTACCTAGGAATGATGATTATTGTTAGTGTTTGATGAGTTTTATGGATTGTTTGATTGATACACTTGAATTGTTATTGTAAAGTTTGATTTAGACATGAAATAGGTTGTGTTTAATGGCTGGAAATTTTGGTAATTCATTGCTTAAACTCCTTGTGTTGGTTGATTAGTTTTGTATTGATTGATCGGTGCTTGTTTGATTATAGACTTTGTGTTTAGGGTTTGTTTGCGGTACGTACAACCATAGGGTTTTGTTGCATGAATTTGTGGTTAAAGTACAGCGGTTAAACACCTTCTTAGAGACCGAGAGGTGATAAGAAGTTAGGGTTGTCTCATTACCTTTGCATGCTAGAATTAGAATTGCGCGAGAGCGAGTTCGTTTCTTTACAGGTATAGGTGTTTTGAGCGACTAGTTGATATATTTGGTTTAAGTTAGATTGTTCCTCTATCCTTGGTTGTGTAGTATTCATTACCATTAGGGTCGAGCGTTGGTGAGACCGAGAGGTGAGTCAATATTAGAACACGTTAACAATTATTTTCCGGTTTGGTTGTTTTAGCCGATTAAGAGTAGTTAAGGTTTGTTGAGTGAGACCGAGAGGTGATCTAGTGAGCCTGAGCTACCCTTAATCGTGTCATCTTTAGGAACCGGTGTCTTGATGTCATCCAATCCATTTACTTGTTAGGCCTACAATTTGATTCATACCTAGGTAGACGTTTTTCTCCATTCTAAGTCAACACAGTTAGTTTTTCGTTAAGTTTTCTATTTTTGGTAACTTTTGTCAGTCAGTCCAGATAGTCTAGCAAGTCATTAAAAATCAATTAAATATTATTCTTAGGTAGGTCTTGTCTAGGGTTAGTGATCATTAGCGTTTATACGTGTCTTCGTGTTCGATACTTGGACTTTCTAGGTTTATACTACTTGCGACCGGTACACTTGCCGGTTGTGTGTGGTTAGGATTTTCGTTTTATATTTAAAGCTTAGTTGTGAGGGTTATCCGACGCACATCAGGAAGTGATGGTAGGCGGCTCTCCTTCTCTAAAACTACTCTAGAAACTGAGTAATCTCGATTAGGGTAGTCAAAACATGTTTTAAACAAAAACCCTAACTTTCCCGTCGGTGTGACCCATCGCGTAGCGCGATGGTCCCCCTCCCTGAACCATCGCGCTACGCGATGGGCCAAGATAAATTCATATTTTGATTCCTCTCGTTGAGAAACCCAAAATTGATATATTATGGGTCCCGTAATTTATTTTCTATCCCAGGATATGCTCGTTTTACTTCCTGGTCGTTTTTTGTGAACTCATCTTGTTCGGTTTTAGCATCGGCTTTAGGTTTCTCATTCAAATTCTTCCCGAATCCTTCTAACACTTCCTAAGACTTCAATTTATGCTCTAATCTTCCTGAGATATCATTCCATGCTCGTACAAGTCTCCAATTAGCATCTTAAACGATCAATGACCTGAAATACAAGCACGTATGAAGTACCAACGTTCTAACAATATACTAAACAAAACTACATAATTAACACACTAATATATACACAAAATACCCAAACATTAGGATGGGGCGGGGTGAAGTGTTCATAGGGCATCATTTAAGCCACCTTAGCACCCTTCGTCACCCGAAATGATCCACACTTCATCATCTTATGGATTTAAATGAGATCTTTGACTTGATTACAAGTATTTAGTCTTGTTCATGCATTAATTTTGCATGTCTCTTGTATTTAAAATCTATTATATACACAACAAAAATCGCCATACTACTCCAGAAGGATACACAATCCACTACGAGTGAAGTTTCAAGCAAAATTCGTTACCTCTATCCAGCCGTATTTGTTGTTTGGATCAGGCTTGTTAGATTAGGCCTTGACGGATCATGCATTAGAAAAACAGCTAGAATAACCAAACTATAACTAAAATAGTAACGAAGAATATCAACATGAATAACCAACCAATTAAGAAGCAAATGGGTTGGCTATCGCTTTTACAATCAATTTTTATGGTTTGATAAGCAAAAAATTAACTGAAAAAAATCGTACAGAAAGGCGTTAAAATCAAGGGAAAATCCCCAAAACAGGTCATCTACAAAATGAGATTCCAACTTTGTCCCCTAAACTTAATATTTCCAAAAATAGCCCTCTCTAACTCATCTTTGACCATGTATTAGGAAATCTAACGCGTCTTTGACGACATGTTAGCATAACACGTCGTCAAAGACGCGTTGGATTTCCTAACACATGGTTAAAGACGCTAACGCGTCGTCAAAGACGTGTTAGATTTCCTAACACATGGTTAAAGATGAGTTAGGCCTCCAAACGCGTAGTCAAAGATATGTTAGCATCAAACGCGTAGTCGAAGATATGTTAACTTTTTTGTTTGTTTTTTTATTATTATGTTTTTATAACTAATTTAACTTAAATTTGTTTTTTTTTATAACTTTTAATATATAAAAGTTTTATATTATTTCGAATATACCGACGAGTTTTCAGTACGGTACCGATTGGTACCGGTACCGTACTGGTACCGAATTCGGTACCGATTTGGTGCTGTCGGCAGTGGCGGATCCAGAAAATTTTCTTGGAGGGGTCAAAAAACTTTTGGGTCAGTACTCAGTTGCTTATCACTATATAAATTTTTCTTCGGTCCGGTTCGGTTGTACGGGTCGGGTCAAATCAGTATATAATTTCTTTTTTGATCCGCTTTGGTCATTTAAGTCGGGTTAAGTCGGGCCGGCTTATATAAAAAAATACAATCACACAACATATCACCATATAACCAAAAAAAATACATGATACGTCATTAGTTATGCATAATTAAAATACAATATATTTATAGTTGTTTTCTACGAGTTTTTATTTGTTAGTATCTAATCATAAAATCATTCTTTCGATATTCATATATTAAAAAAAGATATAAAGTAAAACAAATGCTTTTTTTTTGAACGACTAATTTGGATCACTCATGGACCACTGGAGTATCATCGTGCCACCAGTGGTACCACGCGATCATATCCACCACCAAGCCACCAATTCAGGAGGAAACTCAATATTTGAGAAAAACCCACTCTTGTGAGATTCGAACCCAGGACCTTATGGTCACTAAGTCTTATCCCACCACCAAGATACCATTGGACTAGAAGTCCTTTGGTAAAACAAATGCTTATTAAAAGTTAAAAAGTTAATTAATCATATACGAAATAAATGGGCAAGTAATTTTGGAAAAAAAAAACATACTGACTTTTATTATATACTAGGTTATAAGTAAACTAAGTCAAAAATAAATAAATGTTTTGTTAACATTATCTTAATTTCACATGTCCTATTAAATTTTGTTAAAATAATAGACTGTGAAAGAGAGTTAATAAAGGCCCACACATTCTTAAAATACTAAATTAGGTCATCTTCTTTCTTTTCTTCTTTAACTATAACATGAGAATACTTCTTGCGCCGGCTGTCGGAAAATATGGTTGGTTTACTCTTTTCTTTTCATCTCAAGTTCTCTCTGTTGATGGTCGTTCTCAAATCCACAGGGGTCGACCAAAATTTTAACACTTATATACCTCTAAAAATTTTTTTCTGAAAGTGGTCGGCCGACCTTCCAGCCACCATGATACCTCCGCCACTGGCTGTCGGTACCGAATCGGTACCAAGTTTTGAGTTTTTAGTATCGGTATGGTTCGGTACGGTACCGGTATTTCCCGAATTTTTCATGAAATACCGGGTACCTTACCGGTACAGAACCGAACATTTCGGTACCGGTACCGGTTCCAACTATTTTCAAATTTCGGGATTTTCGAGATCGTTTTCGGTCGGTACCGGTACCATCCCGAGCTCATCCCTAATACATAACATAAAATCTTAAATAGCTTGAACTACCCACGGGCCCACGCCTAAAACTAATGGTTCATAAAATGTAAATTGAAGAAGTCGAAAGTAATCAAAAATGTTTGTAACTAAAACCAAATTGTTGTAAAAATTATAAGTTCAAGACTTCTAGTTATCACGTGATAGGGGTGTTCATGGTTCGGGTTTGACGAAACCGTAAGCCAAACCGTTAGTACGGTTTTTGCTAATAAAAAACCAAAGCCAAACCGTTGAAAATAAAAACCAAATCGAACCAAACCGAACCGTTACTAACGGTTTGGCTCCTACCGGTTTCACGGTTTAGGCATTAATATGCTATTGTCAAAAACTTAAACTCTAGTTCACAAGTTAAGATTTCAAGCTGTCCAAAAATAAAATAACCAAAATGCAAGATCCCCATAATTAATCATATTGTCCAGAAGTTAAGGCTAAAACATGACGGGATACTGGATTTTAAGTAAAGTTGGCTAAATTACACACTAGCATCTTATAGTGGCTAAGACAAGAAGCCCAATTTTTAAAATATATGATGTATTATAAATAATTATATAAATCTAATATCAAAAAATAAAAATTATATAAATAAATCCTACGGTCCGGTCAGGTTTTTTACGGCCGGTTTTCAAAAAACCGAAGGCCAAACCGTTCATTACGGTTTGGAAATTTTGAAGCCGACCGACCGAATGTAAAAAAAAACGACTGTGAAGCCAAACCGATTACCGGCTTGGACGGTTTCGTGATTTTAAACCGATCGCTGAACACCCCTGTTATGTGATGTGCTTGTGAATTGTGATACGTTACATGCCAGCCTGATAGACTTATTCGGCTTGTATATTTATAGTGGGCCTTATGAGCCCAAATATAAACAACTGTTTGATCCCTTTAAGCCCAAAGGCGTTGCACATTTAAAAAGAGAAATGGAAAAATTGGGTAATTTTTACATGAGGATCACTTAAAAGATTGAATTATCGAAATAATTAAACAATTATTTTATTTTAATTATATGGAATTGTGGGTCTCTCTCAGATTAACCTTTCTATTGTTTGGCATAGATCAGACCCTACTAATAGCCTTGTTATTGGTTGAATTTTTACTGTATATGATTGGTTAACATAATTCATATGACGGGTAGAGGTTTGAATGAGATAAGTCCAGCTTGAGCTCGGCTCGTTCAAAAAACAAGAGTCCAAGATCGGATCATTTCAATTCTATATCTCTTTAAGCTTCCCCATGAGTAATTTTTCAAACTCAAGTGTAGCACGTTTATTTTATATTTTATAGACGACTGCCCTATCTCTTATATTAAAGGGGTGTATCACTACGTTTTTGTCGTAGTCGACCTTTCCTTTTAATAACTTTTTTATTAATTATTACATACATTTAGAATTATTATTTTTTAATGTTTATAGTTATAAGTTTTATACAAGATAAAATATAAAATATGTTATTTAGTTACTTTTAGGAAAATTCTTAAAATAGCCCCTTTTAAAGAGAGAGTCCCCAAAATAGCCCTTTTTTCCTCAAAATATTTTATAATTTGGACTGGCAAGACGTTTTGGGAAAAGATAAAAATAAAAAAGGGAGCAAGCCAAATTTCAAAAGAAAGTCAGGTAGGAGACGAGATTTCGGGAAATAATGAAAGTAAAGTCCAAATTTTTTGTAATTTTTGAGCAAAAGTTCAGATTTTTCCAAAACATTTTTTTTTCAAAAAACTGTCTTGAGAGACTGTTTTTTTATGTTTTCTATATTTCCCGTCCATATTTTCAAATTCTTAGAAAAATATATTTTTTACAATTATACCCCTGAACCACCACCATCACCAACGCCGTCAACCCCACCCCATCACCACCACCGTCACTACCACCATAGCCGCCTCCACCACCACCATCACCTTGAACCACCACCGTCACTACCACCATAGCCACCTCCACCAGATATTAGAAAAAAACTTGATCCTTTGCCCGGGGTCACAGAATATCACAAACAAGAGCAAGTACACCGTCTCGATCACGAACTTTGCGCCGTTGACTGTCACCACTAACAAACTGTGAGGGTGCACCATTGGAAGACCGTACAGTATCCAAATCCCGCAGTTTACGAACGTCACCAGGTACGGCACCGGTGAGAATTGCTCCACTGTTCGTTTCTTCACGATTTGTACGAACCCGGCCTGGAATAGTTAACAGTTTCAAGCAATGTGAGCGTGACACGTGTGCGTATACGTGTATGTGTGTCAGTGTATGCGGTTATGAAGGTGGTAGTGACGGTGGTGGTGGTGGAGGCGGCTATGGTGGTAGTGACGGTGGTGGTGATGGGGTGGGGCTAATGGCGTCGGTGATGGTGGTGGTTCAAGATGGTGGTGGTGGTGGTGGTTCAAGATGGTTGTGGTGGTTCAGAGGTATAATTGTAAAAAATATATTTTTTCAGGAATTTGAAAATATGGACGAGAAAGGTAGAAAACATAAAAAAACAATCTCTCAAGACGGTTTTTTTGAAAAAAAAAAGTTTTGGAAAAATCTAAACTTTTGCCTCAAGATTACAAAAAATTTAGACTTTACCTTCATTATTTCCCGAAATCTCGTCTCCTACTTGACTTTCTTTCGAAATTTAACCCGCTCCCTCTTTATTTTTATCTTTTCTCAAAGCATCTTAACAGTCTAAATTATAAAAGATTTTGAGAAAAAAAAGGGCTATTTGGGGACTTTCTCTCTAAAAGGGGTTATTTTAAGAATTTTCCCTTACTTTTATCATAATTTTATATATAACAATAGCTATGTTATGCTTAATATAATACATAAAAAAATTTTAGATAACAAACTCGATCACTCGATTAGGCTCACAACTCACAAGCCTTAAATGGATTCTTGACTCACACTCATTTATTAAACAATCTTTTTAGGCTAAAATTTAGATTCAAGCTTGTTTATGGTGTGTTTGGGATTACTTATTTAGTGCAAAAGGACTTTTGGTTAAAAGAACTAATATACCTTATGACTTTTGAAAAAGAGTTTTTAAAAAAAATATTTGGATTAGCTTATGTGGATACATATGCATTTTAACCCAAAAGTCACCAAAAGTCATAAATTTCTAACTTTTCAAAATCAGTTTTTTTACATTAAATGAAAAGTTAAAACTTAAAATCCTTTTCACTTATCCAAACATCTTTTTCTATTTTCTCCTTTTTACAAAAATTAAAAAGTTAAAAGAAGAGGAAATAAGCAATCCCTAACACCCCCTTAAACTCAACCGAAGACGAGGGGCTTAACAAATCAACCGCAAGCGACTCGGCACACTTACCAAAGTAGGGTTCAAATCTTTTGGGCATTTGGTCTTTGTCCAGCTGTCAGCCACGTGAACATCCTTGTACACCTAGGATCACCTGGTGGTTAATATTCAAACATGTTGATTCCACCATTTTAACTTAATTAATCCCAGAATCTAATTAATCAAATTTTCACAAATCTTTAATCTTCCTCTTCCTCCGATCCTCCTCCCTTTCAACCCCATAAAAGCACCAAACGAAAAACCTTCCAATTCAATATTCAAATGCCCTGAAACAAACAGGGTGGTTCTTCCAAATATAGATTCCTGTTTGGGGGAATCGTTCATGCACATGCACATGCACATGCAAAAATCCCCCAAATGGGTATTTTCAACTCCAAAGACATACCTTCCTCCAAAAACAAAGAAACCCATGTCCCCTCTAAACGTAATAACAATAATAATAATAACGATAACGTGATAGAGAAATCATCGAAGAAGAAGAACCAAAGTTCTCGCGGGAAGAAGTCGGGGTTTTTTACGTCGACCAAGTATTTGTTTCATAAGAATGGAAGCTCGAATCCTGCGCCGAGGAGGTTTTTCAGGAGGGCGTTTGCGCCGCTGTGTCCGACGCAGCACATGAAGGGGGTTATAGCACGGCGGACGGGGAAGGGTAATGGGGAGGAAAAGTTGAATAAGAGTTTTGGATTTTCGAAGCATATTGGGCATAAGTATGAGATTGGGGAGGAGGTTGGCAAAGGGCATTTTGGGCATACCAGAAAAGCTAGGATCAAGAAAGGGGAATTTAAAGGTCAACAAGTTGCTGTCAAGATTATTACAAAGTCAAAGGTAGGCTTGTTTTCACGTTATCAAAGTCCATATAACACTCATATACGACCGTTTTGACCAAAAATTTCAAACTTTGAAAGTTATGGTTAGAAGTTAGAATGGCCGCTTGAAAATATCTAAACCGTCATTCTAGCCATTGAGGGTCAAACTTTGAAAATTGTTGACCAGAAGAGTCATAGATGGTCAAACTTTGAAAATTTTGGTCAAAACCACGGGACGGCCGTTTGAACCCGTACGGGGTTAGATGTTAGACGGTGTGTGTATATTTGGCTATTCTGACCATAGACAGTCAAAGTTTGAAAACATTTAGTCAAAACGACCATTCAAACTCTATCCAGACGACCTTTTGAAATAGCGTGTGATTAGATATATCGTGATGTGTGTATAGACAACCACTTCTTTTAATTTCTTTTATAAATCATAATTTATATATTTATATTTTATTGAAGTTGGTAAGTGAATTCGGTTTGATCAGATGACCACAGCCATTGCCATTGAGGATGTTCATCGGGAGGTGAAGATACTAAGAGCTTTGACAGGACATAGCCATCTAATTAACTTTTATGATGCGTACGAGGATCATGATTTTGTCTTCCTCGTAATGGAGTAAGTCTTGCATATTCTTTCCTTATTTTACTTTTTGTTTTGCAAATATTTATGTGAATTTTCATGCTTGTTTTGCCAGGTTATGTGAAGGAGGAGTGCTTTTGGATAGAATACTTTCAAGGTTTTGCATTTGTTATTGCATTTTGTAGCTGCAATGTTTTTCATAAAATAAAAAATAACGGAATTGTGTACTTTGAAGAGGCGGGAAATACACGGAATACGATGCGAAGGGCGTATTGACACAAATGTTGACCGTTGTTGCTTTTTGTCATCTTCAAGGTGTGGTTCACAGGGACCTAAAGCCCGAGGTGAGATGTTAGTTGATTCAAAGCATGTATTTTTGTACAATTAATTAACCCATATGTAGACCACATTTAATAATGTCTAATCTATGAATCAGAACTTCCTATTTGCAACAAAAGACAACAATGCGGAATTGAAGGCCATAGATTTCGGTTTGTCAGACTTTGTTTGCCCAGGTAAGTTGTCACTCCAATTAGGGGCGAATCTATATAGTCGCATAACACTCGCAAAAGAAATTACATTTTAATACTTGTTTTTATGTGATATATTTATCTGACACTCGAGTGATCAAAAAGTCTTTTAAAAGAACATGGCTAAAAACTACAAGGAATCTTGGATATGACACTATTACTTATGTTAGTGGCACTTACTGAAATGTTATTTGGTTTGTAGAGAAAAAGCTTGATGACATTGTTGGTAGCGCATACTATGTTGCTCCCGAGGTTCTACAAAGGTCATATAGTACAGAAGCTGATGTATGGAGCACAGGCGTTATAGCTTATGTTCTTTTGTGTGGTAACCGTCCCTTTTGGGGTCAAACTGAGTCTGGGGTATTCCGATCCGTATTAAAAAATGAACCGAACTTTGATGAAGCCTTGTGGTCTAACTTATCATTTGAAGCCAAAGATTTTGTCAAAACTTTATTAACTAAGGATCCTAGGAAACGATTAACGGCTGCCCAAGCATTATGTAAGCATCAATAATGTTTTTCCTTATTTACATCAATTCCATCACTTAACACTAAGATGGTTAAAAACATTGTAGGTCATCCGTGGATTCGAAATGATAATGAAGTGAAAGCGTTTGATATTTCAATACTAAAGTTTGTGAAGCACTATATTTGTGCTTCGAATTTGCGTAAAGCAGCTTTACGGGTGTGTTTTTTATATGATGAATCGACCACTAGCTTATGATTATAGGCGTAAAGTCATCATAGTAATTAGCATATGTTTTCTTTTCTTCCAATCTGCAGGCACTATCAAAGACCTTGATTTTTGATGAATTAGTCTACTTGAAGGACCAATTTTCTTTGTTGAAACCAGGCACAAACGGACTCATAAGTATTGAAAATTTAAAAACGGTTGGTAACTAATACAATCATTATGTCATATGTTCCTGTTAAGCATTAACTTTTTGTCTATGAATTAGGCCCTGATGAAATACACTACAGATGCAATGAAGGAGTCGGGTGTCCATGATTTCCTAGAGTCGGTATGTATATATCCATCATTATGATACGTATAATCGTGCTTGGTAATTTAGACGATTTGACCATTCTACCTTCGGATTTCTTGCAGCTTTGTAGTCTTCAATACAGAAGGATGGACTTCGAGGAGTTCTGTGCAGCCGCCCTTCGTGTCCATCAACTTGAGGGTCTTGACCGATGGGATAAACAAACTCGTGACGCTTATGAAATATTTGAGAGAGACGGTAACAGATCTATTGTGGTCGAAGAACTAGCTTCTGTAAGTTTACTACTATTTATATTACTTGCATTACTATACTGTAAACAAGAAGGATTTTACTTTTTACTTTTGCTTCTATGTTTGTTTGTTAATTTCTGATATTTTTGTGGGACATTCTTTGTTAGGAACTGGGACTTGGTCCAACGATTCCGGTCCGTGATGTTATGGATGACTGGGTTAGACAAAGCGATGGGAACCTGACTTATATTGGATTTGTTAAAGTGTTGCATGGTACCATGAGTAGAAAGTAACATAGCCAAAGCTCAATAGCAGAGTGTAGAGTATGAAGTTTGAACCCAGTATAGACCGGGTTTTGGTGTCTAGAGCCGGTAAACTAACACACAACGAATTGTAAATCCGCCTACTTGAAATATTCTATTTCATACATGATATGTTAAAAATAGTTTACATGTATAATCAATGTAAATATGCACTTGGATCAATTGGTATGGTACAACTTCTTTGCATTGGACGTAACAAATGACTCAAAAAAAAGATCCCTTTGGGGCTTGAAGCCTCCTAGATTATTTTAAATATGTGCTTTTGTCTATAGACGGTTGTTTTATGTTGAGTTTAGCATTCGAGTTAGGGATATGACAGAAAAACCCCGAACACACAGAAAACTTCGAAACTCAAATCATGCAAGACCGGTATACGGGTACCAGACCGTGAATGAGACTGATTAAAACAATTTCCTAGGTTTGAATACAAGTATGGCCATATATTAGGTGAAACTTGATCCAATTAACCGAAAACATATACCAAGAATTTTTTAATTTTTATTTTATTTTCCTTTGACCTAGCTTGATAATTTCATTATACTAACTTCATTAACTAGAAAATAAACTTCTATAAAATCATGTATTTGATGATATTGTATATTTTGTATATTGCAAAGTATGAATTTATCTTTTACGATTTATATTATCATGAAATTTGCTTATTTTATATATTTCAAACTTTTTATGGTGACATTGATATGTATGTGATGCGTGTAGTTTACTTTCTCGTAGTTTGAAAACATAAAAATGTATAAAAAAAGAAAATAGAATAATAAGAAAAATAAATGTACATAGAAATCTCAACGAACAGTTTTGAACAAACTAAAGAGCATGCTTGATATCCAAAAGGTAATTACCCGATTAATAGTCGGACGGATATTATGCCGGGTACGAAATTTTATCAAACATTGTGATCCTATTTAGAAAAATATTGTTTTGGAGGGTTGAGATCATGGATGGGTGGAAACTGGAAAGTGGTTTATAAGTGGATTCCATAGTGGTACTCTTTGTCAATCAATAAAACAAATATATATAATTTTTTAATCATAATATGATTTGACAAAGTATATGCTTTTTCGTTTTAATTAATTCGTATATTAGAATAACATTTTTATGTTTATGCGTAATAAGAATAAGATAAGATCAAAAGATTATCTGGAGTCCTATCTCGTTTATGTTCAGACAAATCAATATCTCTATAGTCTATACAATATGAGTATACGATAACAACAATTCATAGAAACAAAATCGAATGAAACAAGACATAGTAATTGTTAACAGAGGCCACAGAACAAGTAATCCAACAAGGTCTCGGTGCAATCGTAGATACATGAACAACTGAACGAACCATAAATAAAATGAAATGAATATAATTTGAACACACAAGTGAAGGAAAATAGTAAGGCTTACCAGGTATCGACGATAGAGTCTCTTTCATCGTCCTCAGGAGGATTATTTGTCGTCTCAGTATCCATAGGTTCTACTTGAGGTGGTTCCATCTCTGTGTGTGAAATTGAAGAAGCAAAGTGTTGGATTTGGGGTTTTCACGAGTGGCTCAGCTCAAAATTGGAAGTCAATGCCTTTGTAGTTGAAAACATGACTTTAGAGCCTAGAACATTCCATTTATCTTGAGAAAAGGTTTTCAACTTTTAAGTCTTCTCTCTCTCTTTTTTACCTTTTTTTCTTTTTAAATTTACTACTCATTTCTTGCTTTTCTCCATATTTAGAAATATGAGCTCACTATTCACTTTTTATTCATCTTTCTTGTAGCTTGTAAGCGATCGTGTCATGGATGAAAGAATAATAATAATAATAATAATAATAATACAAGAAAGTGAAAACAAAATATTATTTAATTAAATATAATATCTAGAAAATTAGATGTAGAAGGTGTTTAAAAACCAATATTTAATAATAAAGTGACTTTTCATTATTTTAATAGTAAACTTAAAAGAAAAAAGAAAAGTAATGCGATTATTTCTTTTTTATACTATGTTTTTCGATTTTTTTTAACACTGCATAAAGAAAATATGTAAGGTGGGTCGGGGTGGTGGAGTGGAGAGTAGAGGTGCACAAATCGGTTTTTTAAAAAAACCGGTTCGGTTATTAACCGGACCGGTTTTTTTTGGCCCGGAAAAAAACCGGTTCGGTTAATAACCGGACCGGTTAATAACCGGTTTTTGTCTGTCAAAACCCTAACCGGTCTAACCGGTTAGGACCGGTTTAGAAACCGGTTAGAACCGGTTAATAAACCGGTTTTTTTATTAACCGGTTTTTTAATAACCGGTTTTTAGGTTAACCGGTTTTTTTTTATTTATTTATTTTTTTTTTAAATAACCATTATTTTTTCACAGTATAAACAAACCGGTAACTACAAGGCAAACCGGTAACTACAAGGCAAAACGGACTGACCGAAGCCATTCTTTGCTTTCGTTGTTAGGGTTCTTTGCTTGGAAGATGAGTATGAGTGTGTGTTGGTGAATGTGTTTTCAACAAACCAAAGATTAAAAACACATAACTTTCATTTATAGTTTTTACATTAAAAATACAAACATTAAATCGTTATCGCATATTCGTAACTCAAAAATACAAACATTAAAGAATGCTTAGACACGATTACATGAACAACTTGCTGTTTCTTACTCATTATTTGCCTCCATGTTTGCTGTTTCTTTAACTAATTTTCTTCGCTACCCGATCCCGAGCTATTCCTTAGGTAATCGTCGTACGCGGCTTCTTCATCGGTCATTGGTTGAGTGTGTCCTTCATTGACCTCGTCTTCATACAAGCCCGCCTCATACTCCATTTCCCCCTCGAGTGAGCGTTGATGTTGTGCCCTATCTAAAGAGTCCAAGTAATCCTTGTAGCAAATCGACATCTCTATAGCTGGTGGAGTGAGTCGAGTCCTCCTAATCGATATAACCCTGCCAGAAACAGAAAAAGCAGACTCCGAAGCTACCGTGGAAGCTTGGACCGTTGGTAAATCTTTGGCCATGGCGGCGAGGATCGGAAACTCATCCTCCTTACCTCTCCACCAAGCCAGCAAATCAAGACTTCTAAATTCATCCGGAGTCATGTGTTTCACAAAGTTGGTACCACCATACCTTCCAAGTTCACTGCTTGGGGTGTTTACCTTTTGACGTTTACCGGCGTCTTCCCAAATCATGTAGTACATCTCCATTTCAAGGTCGGTTTGGGATTGGGATTGGGCAACAGCTCTTAACGAGTCATGAATTTGGGAAGACGACCCGTATTTTGTAAGGTAAACATCATACATGTTTGACAAGGTGGTGTTGAAAGCATTCTTTAAAGTTTGGCTATAATAGGGGTTTTGATCGTCGTTTAACTCTAGCTCATCACAAATTTTTTCTATTAAAGCTTCAACACCACCAACATTGATGCAAGGGTTTAACGCAGCAGCACATGTCAAAACAGCGGGTAGTTCTTGAAAATATTTTCTAAATTTTTCTTTCATTTTTACACCCATATCAAAATAAGGTGCACCCCTACAATGAAGTTCACTCAACTTTGTGCACATGACAACAATTTTTGGTAAAGCAATGGGGCTTGTTGGATAGTAAACCCCGGATAAACTAGTTGTGCAAGATTTAAAAATTTGAAGGACCTCCGTAACGATCTCAATCAATAACCAGTTTCTAGGATCGTACGGTGCACATTTACCCATACTTGACAAAATTTGATGAAACGCAATTAATGATTCTTTTTGTTGGATGGCTTTCTCAAACATATTACAAGTCGAGTTCCATCTTGTTGGACAATCCCAATTTGGCCCCAACCATTGACAATTAGCTTCTACACAAAATTTTTTGTATCTTGAAAATGTTTTATTGTTGCTAAAAACATCTCGTAACATTCTTTTAAAATTGTTTCTTTGCGTTTCGATCACGTTTAACCCATCTTGCACGGCCAAGTTGATAATATGTGCAATGCATCGGCTATGAAAAAACGCTCCATCACAAATAGGTTTATACTTTAATTTTAAATGGCCAACCGCGGCCGTATTGTTGGACGCGTTATCAAACGAAATTGAAAAGATTTTATGTTCAATCTTGTATTGTTGAATGACTTTATCCAAGATTTTAAAAATATTTCTACCCGTGTGCGGGTAATCAAACAATTGAAACGCAACGGTTCGTTTCATCATTTGCCACGACTCGGGGTCAACCCAATAAGCCGTCACACAAATGTATGAGTCGGGCGAACCATGAGGTACCGACCACACATCCGTTGTTAAGTCCACTGGAGAGGACCCGGCCCAATGTGGCCTAATAGCGGGACATTTTTTATTTTCTAGTGGGCCTTGATATAAATCTGTCCTTCTACCTAGGTCGTATTGTTTGGATTGGAATGATGGAATCCATTATAGCATTCAAAATGGAATTACCATCTTCAATCCATATAATTTAACCAAAATAAATATCTATTCATAAAAAACTTTTAACTGATTCCCCATATCTATTCATAATCATTTATACGAAGTATTTATATTTAAACAAGTAAAATAATTAAATTACATGTAATATGAACGAGTAAAAATGAGGCATGTAAAAGTAATGCGTAGAGCCAAACTCGAGGTTTCTATATAAGCTATAAAACGTGAAGCGTGGTTGTTTGGCAATCTTGTGCTAAGCTATTAAGAGGTCTGACCGATTAAGAGAGAGCCTCTAAATTGGTGAGCGTGTTTCTAGAACTTACCTATTAAGAGGCTTCATACACCATTATTTCTTGCCGATTCAGAGATAGCCACTAAGACGTGTCTTTTAAATGAACCAAAAGCACTATATTTCTTACCGATTCAGAGATGGCTCTTAAAGGAATCATTAATAGGCTACTAAAGAGTTAAAACTCCAATTCTAACTCAGAATCAAACTTAAGCTTAGGTAAAAACTGATAATGAAAAGTCATTGACATCAGTATGAATAAACCAACATCATTAAAACATGTGTAAATTGGCTTTGCAGAGATTGGGACCTTAATTCTGTAGTTGAGGGGCAACTTTGACCCTTTCGATCAGGTCAAACACTTTAGTTCAGTAAGACGCACAGCAACCTACGCATTCTCAGAAAATTACGAGCAAAACCCTCTTATTAATCGCCAACAGTTATATCTGTAACATCCTATCCTATGGTTACACATCATTAAATCTTATCTGTTGTTTCCAAATTTTGAATCAAACAACTATAATTATTAATGTTAAAGAGGTTGGTTCAAAGATTTATTTATGCTAGCTTAATCACACTAAATTTTAATTAAATGTTCTTTAATTTTTCTTATAAAGACTTTTTTTTGCATATGTATTATCTAGTTAATATAATTGAAACTTTGGTGTCACAAAGTTTTCATTTGTGTTTTTTTGTATATATAACAATGACTAGCTTAGCTACCCATGTATTACACGGGCTTAACAATTTAAATTATATAAGTAATAAGAAACTCAAGATATATGAAATGTTCAATAAATATGAATATCCTCAAATTACATTTGAACCATAAATCATTTCAAACTTTTGTTAATCGATGACATCATTACAGTTTTTTTTTCTTGTGGCTTATATCGCCACGTCATGCCACAAAATTTTATTAACTCATACAAATTATGCATACAATGAGATATTATTGTGGGCTAACATGTGGGGAAAGTTAACGTACAAATTAAATTAACGTGCTAATTGTGAGAATCAAGTAGAGCAATTACATAGACAAGTAGAGTAATTATGTAATTAATCTATGATGTAATTATATAATTGCTCTACTTGTATATATAATTATTCTACTTGATTCTCAGCACGTTAATTTCATTTGTATTTGATTCAAACCCCTAACATATAACCTAAATAGACTAACATATGTACCTCTTCAAACTTTTGCACAAATAATTACTCTATAATGTAATTATATAATTACTCTACTTGTATATATAATTACTCTACTTGATTCTCACAATTATCACGTTAATTTGTATTTGATTCAAACCCCTAACATGTAACCTAAATAGACTAACGGGCGTACATCTTCAAACTTTTGCATGAATTGATTCTTCCTTGGCCCGTTAGTAGTTTAAAAGAAACCAAAATGTGGAAAATGCTATATTTAGAAATTTGATATCTATCAAATCAAATTATCATGACAAACAATATTGATTTTGAATCTAATCTAAAACCAAATTTTAAATTTCCAAATCAGTCTTTTGATTAGTCACCAAAGTCATGACACCAAAGATTTGTCACCAAAGTCATGACCTGAAAGTTGAACCACACTTTGACCCGTTAACTCTTTTTAAATAAAAAAGGCATTTTTACATATTTCCCCTTATTAAACAACACAATTACATAGATCCTCAACCAAAAAAATTAATTACAAATTTCCCCAATTAAAATCAAATTACCGTTTTACCCTTACCCTTATTTAAAATACCCTTACCCACATCCATTGATGTGCTAAAAGTAGTCTAATAAAAACATGCTAATCTAGACACTAAGTAATAAATTCTAGACTCTTTAACTTAACTAAAACTACTAACCGGCAAGTGAACCGGTCAACTCTAGTACAGCTAAGTAAGTCCGGATATCGAATCCACGAGACTCTTTAAATTACGTTTACTATCTAATTAGACTCAACTACAGACAAGACTATTTATTTATTATTTATTTAAGGGGGGTTTTACTAATAAACTAATTTTAAACTAATTAAGGAAACTAAATACGACTAAACTTAGAACTTGGACTTAATTCAAATGATGACAAACAACCACCTAGGCTAGAATCCCCTAAGTTTCAGTTATTAATTAACCGGGAGAATACTTAGTTATGGAACTGGGATCGTAAAATAGACGCTTAAGAGGAAACCCGAACATGACCCCTGACCCGTCTCAAGAGACACCTATGGGTTTCTAATAAGTTTTAACACACACCAGTATTAAAAATCAGGTTTCCTTACGGTCACCTAATTAATTACAAACTAGTTCCTTTATACGAAATCCTACCTTCCAGTGCGGAAATCAAAGGCAGCCTAATATATTCAATTGACTCGATCGACAAAGTTAAGCAATCAAACCTAGACGGACGCCTTACGAAAAACTAAATTTAGCAATCCAAATCAACAAAGACCTATCAATAACCTAGCACCTTACAGCTATTTAGGTTAGCAGCACACTTAGGTTATTTAATTAAATAATATTATTCCTATGATCTTATTCGAAATCAATCATAAAATAATCAAGAACACAAAGTAAATGACCTAATAGCAACCTATCATAATGACAAACAATAATCAAGGTAACTATGGAATCATAAAATTCAACAAACAACCCTAAGCACACATATGCATTAATTTAATATAATTAAACCTTTTACTAGTTCATAAAACCATAACAATAAATAAATCCCAAATCAAAATCAAACATCAACAAAGGTTCATCATAAGCCTAGGCAATCTATAATGTTTAGCGTAGCATCTTAAAGTAAAACAAAACAATGATAGACGAAATCATGGTGAAAAATAAAAGAAATGAAAGATTAAAGCCGATAAAACCCAGGGTCTTCGTTCTTAATCAATATGCTTGCCACCGTATGATTCTAAGCCTCCAAAACCTCCAAAAGATCACTTCTAGAGCTCCCAATTTCGTCCCTAACGGCTGGTGGCTTCAGGTTATGTTTAATGTTGAGTTTAAGGGTGTTTAAATAGAAAAATACAAGGCCCAAACCCATAAATCGATTAAGAAACTTCTGGAAGGTGTCCAAAGCGCCGCGTGATGGCCTCCCTCCCCTTGGTCGCACGGCGCTCCGGCCAAGGGGGTGGGTGGCCCGGTCTGGTCTGGTCCAGTTCACTCCTGGTTCGGTCCGTTTTGTTTCCTGATGCTCCGGTTCGCCGGTTTAGCTCGTTTTTTTTATCGTTTTTCGCCCTCTTTAACCACAAACAAGTCCCGGGACCTAGATTATTCAAATGTGTTAGTAATATACAAATCTTAACAAAAACCGAACATAAACTAATAAAATAATATATAAAAGATACACGGGATTTATGTTTATTCAGCATTATATCATCCATCTTCTCCAAGCCACTTCCAAGTTCTGGCAAACTTGATTATCCGGCGAGCCCATCCATCTTCTCCAAGCCACTTCCAAGTTCCGGCAAACTCGATTATCCGGCGAGTTTCCGGTCACTACATCGCCATCCATCTTCTCCAAGCCATTTCCAAGTTCCGGCAAACTTGATTATCCGATGAGTTTCCGGCCACTACATCACCGTCTCAAACCACCACCCCTATCACACTTCAACCGTCTCTCTCCATGACCTCTCCTCTTCAACCGTCTCTCTCCACCTAACCCCTTCGGTGACTGCCAATTACCTAGCCCAGAAGCTCTCAAATTGATAAAACAAGATCAGCCGGAGACGGGGTTTTGGTGGTGGTCTCCGGAGACGGGGTTGAGCAAGAAGGTAAAGATGGTGGCGGACTGTGTGAAATGGTGGGTTGTGTGTTGTAGTTTGGCTAGAGAGAGAGATCGGAATTCACCGGAGAAGATGACGGTAGGCCGGTAGGGTTGCCACTTAATCTAGAAGATGGTGCAACAGTGAACAGAGACATTCTTGTTTAGGACATGAATTATCTAATTTGTATATTTTTATTTTATTTTTTTAAATTAGGGGTATAATAGTCAACTAATAAAATAATTTCAGTGGATTGGGTAAATATGTAATATATATGTTTGATGGAGGGGAAATATGTAATTGTTTTTTTAAGTTGGGGAAATATGTACTTGAGACACTTAGCAAGGGGAAATATATAAATGCTCTCAAATAAAAATGCTTTTAAAAAACCACCTCGACCTGTATCAAATTATGAACCGATTAACAATATTTTGTAGTACAAAAAACCTTGTTCATAAACAGCCCCTGCTAGAGATTATAACATGAAATCAACTTTTTTTCTAATTGTCCAAAATTCTTGATTAAGTTTAACTAATCTATTGTAAAAAAATGACTATGACAAAATACTCTTTTGCACTCATAAACTTAAAAAATTTCTGATGATCGATCCTTATTTTCTTAGCTACTTTGTTGCTTTTTCACACGTCTTTATTGATTACTAAAAGACTACTTATAATAGTAATAATGATGATATAAATAATATTAGTAACAATAATATTATTTTTATTCCATATTTATTATTAGTAGTATCTATTACTTATTACTTTGTATTTATTATGAGTATTTATTATTTATTTGTATTTATTAGTTTATATGTGGCAAAGTTAGGGATTAGAAAACCTTATGTAGTGCCACGTATGATAGAGAGAGGTGTTAGTAGATATCATGTGGCATTAGTAATTTTCTTTTATTACTTATATATATAGGGATGAGCATTTGGTACTTGGTACCGGTACCGAAATCGGTACCGATTTGGTACCGTCGGTAACGAATCGGTACCAAAGTTTTAAGTTTCGGGATCGGTACCGGTATTTCCCGAATTTTTACCTTCAATACCGGTACCGAACCGAATATTTCGGTACCGGTACCAAGATTTGACGATTTCAGTACCAGTATTTTCGGTCTCGGTACCGGTATGGTACCGAGCTCATCCCTAGTTATATATATGTAAAATGTAAGATTGTAAGATTTTGTATCCCAACATAAAACTTGATGTTGGCAGGATGGTTGTCATGATAAAGGTAATTGTTTAAGATCCATGTTTGAATAGCTAGGACCTGAGTTTGAATCTCAGCCTTCTCTAATTGTGCAAACATGGTTTTTTTTTTTTTGCAAACATGGTTTAGTTTTTTTGTTTTTATTTTTGTGTGTTAATTATTATTTTGCAAACATGGTTTACTTTTGTGTGTGTTATTTATTATTTTGTATATCTTAGAATGGTTTTCTTTCAAAATTAATTTTGACGTGAGCCGGATGATTGAGTTCTTTAGTCAAACCGACCGAATTCGATCACCTGATTTTGTTTTAGTTTTGGTAGCGTAACGAAGGTAAGAAAAACTGACTAAATGCCAATTTTGTTTTTGTTTTTATCCTTTTGTTTTAGTTTCGCTACTATAACAAAGGTGATGGAGACCGATAAAATTTGCGTAGACTCACCGTCTCGACGCCCGGGTTTGGTGACCGACGCTACCACATTAGTCCACCTCAGTTTTTATATTATTTTTTGTCTTATTTTTTGTTTTGTTTTCGATACCATAACGCACGTAACCAAAACTGATCAAATTCAAGTAGACTTGCCGTCTCAAAACAGGAACCGACAACGTTTGATTTTTACTACCACCGGATTTTACCGACTTGCCTCGACGCAACGCGCCAGGTATTACGCTAGTTAATAATGTCACACCACCCGGCCGAAGGCGGAAACGCCGGGGCGTGCTTAGATTGAAATCATGCACATGGTATTAAATGTAAAAACTCATATTAAAAGAAACCAACGAATTATTCAAATATAATCCAAATATAAAATATGACATAGCACTTTATTCATTCAACTTCTAAGTCTGACTCATGCCCTATATGAAACTTCAAGAATCTTCATAACTTAATTTCCATCACCTGAAAAACATGCGAGAGTGTCAACTAAATATAGTTGGTGAGAACATAGGTTTTGAAAAAAAATAAGTTTTATGTTGAAAACATTCCATATGTGTTAAGTTACTTTGTATAGTTTAGTGATTACAACCAAACCTCTAACACGTTTAGCGAGTCGTCTAATCCACGATTAGACTATTATGTTTAATGTTTAACGATCGTCAGATTCTGAACACACAGGCCTCTACCCGAGGCCTGCGTGGGCGGGTCGGGCCAATAGATCTATCATCATACTACCACGGGCTTAACAAGTTAATGGTTGTACATGCGATTAAGTATACACTTGTAATGATCACACATAACGAATATTATGAAATAAAGCTTGAATCAAATAGCATGTATAAAACAAATTGATTATGCATGTTTCCACCACGAATTATAAAACGTTTAAAAGCATGTAAAAGGGGCTATGAACTCACCTTGCTTGACGGATGAACACGAACACGAGCAAGAGTTTGTTGAACCGGTTACGGGATGCCCTAGATTAAGTTTGATTTTTAAATTAGTTAGAGTGTCGCATACTAGAATGTTCTAAACCAAGAGCATGACCTCCAGCAAGTTGAGTCCCAGGTAAGAGTCACGGGTCTAATGGGATTATTTACGCCACTCTTGCTTTAGACAGAACCGTTTGCTTGTCAGATACATACATACCCGGTTTATACTCTATTTGTATACTAACTCAAAATGTTTTAGAATGGTTTTCATAAATAATAAAGTACGAAGTTAAAAGTGTAATATCATATAGTTTGAGTGTTTATTGGCATTTAAGAAAGTATAGGGTTTAAAGTGTAAATATTATAGTTTAGGATATTTATTGACATTTATGAAAGTATAAGGACCAATTATGTAAATATAATTTTTAGTTATGATAACTTTATAAGTTTTTTTGAAGATCATAAGAATATTCATAGTTGTTCATGGAAAAATTATAATTTGATCCAAGATTATGAGAAAACAATTATGATTTTTTGGAATAACATGATCATCATAATCTTTTAGAGCAAAAAGTAAGGGTTTTATTAACAATTTATAATGATCATGGTGAGAGTATATAAACAATTATGAAGCTTCAAAAGAAAACTCAAGAACATAAAAACAAACTAAAAGAAATTCAAAAAAACAAGATCAAAATCAAAGATATATGAAGAACAACTAAGAAAACATATAAAACTTACTTGATTATGCTTAGAGAGAATGAGATTTGGTATGAAAAAAATATAAGAATGAGGGGCTCTATTTATAGGCCAAAAATTAAGGTTTGAATTTGATTTAGATAAAGATAAAACTTGTTTAAAGATCAAGAGATAAACTAATACTAATAATAATATTAAGATAAATAATGATAATAATATAACAATCACAAATCATATATGATATATGCATAAATGCACGACACTTTTGTTTTTTATTTCTTTTTTATTTCTTTTTTTTTCAAGTTAAAAGAAACATAAGTTAAAATTTGAGGAATAAGGGTAAGATAAAAGGTTCTATAATGTTCTCTTTTAAACCACATGATTAATTTAAATACTTAGAATAAAATTAATAATAACCAAAAAAAAATTTGTTACATGTTATAAAATATTAATCTAGGAATTTCGGTCCAACGTGTCATATTAACGATTAAGCACGATTATGATTAAATGAGCATAGGATCATATAATTACGCATATAAGATAATGTTATTCAATAAATGACACATAATTCAACACTAATAAATGTAGACGATGAAATTAATACGAGAACTTTATTAAATATGGGCAAAAAATACTAGCGTTTTTGCAAGAAAAATCCATAGATGTTACAGTCTCCCCCACTTAAGGGAATTTCGTCCCGAAATTAAATAGTGGAAACTGCTTTGGATTGAAAAAGATGAGGGTATTTCTGTTTCATTTGATCTTCAAGTTCCCAAGTAAACTTTGGTCCTTGCTTGTAGTTCCACTTCACTTTTACTAGACGGATTCGACTTCACTTGAGTTTCTTGACATCACGATCCACGATTTCGATAGGTTCCTCAACAAAGTGAAGTTTATCATCAATGCAAATATCATCAAAGGGAATAGGCTGAGTGTCATCGGCTAAGCATTTCTTGAGGTTAGAAACATGGAAAGTGTCATGAATACCACACAATTCCTGAGGTAGTTTGAGTTTGTATGCCACTGGACCAATCCTTTCAAGAATCTCAAAAGATCCAACATACCTAGGAGCGAGTTTTCCCTTTTTCCCAAATCGGACAACACCTTTCCAGGGGGAAACTTTGAGTAAGACTTGGTCGCCAACTTGAAACTCAAGTGGTTTCCTTCGATTGTCGGCATAACTCTTTTGTCGGTCACGAGCGGCCTTAAGTCTTTCTTGAATGATGGCAATCTTGTCGGAGGTTGCTTGGATGATTTCAGGACCAATAACTTGCGAGTCACCAGTCTCGGTCCAGCATACGGGTGTTCGACATTTCCTACCATACAAAGCCTCAAAAGGAGCACATTTGATGCTAGTATGGTAGCTATTGTTATAGGAAAATTCAATGAGAGGTAAGTGATCATCCCAATTTCCTCCAAACTCAATTATGCAAGAACGGAGCATGTCTTCCAAGGTTTGGATGGTTCTCTCGGTTTGACCATCTGTTTGGGGGTGGTAAGTTGTACTAAGATCCACACGAGTCCCCAAAGATTTTTGAAGGGATTGCCAAAAGTTGGAGGTAAAACGGCTGTCACGGTCGGAGATTATAGATAAGGGAACACCATGACGTGTCACGATTTCGTTGATTTAAATTTGAGACAACCTCTCCATTTTGTAGGTTTCACTAACAGGGATGAAGTGAGCAGATTTGGTGAGACGATCGATTATAACCCAAATAGAATCATGCTTACGAGTGGTTCTTGGTAGTTTAGTGATGAAATCCATGGAAATTTGGTCCCACTTCCATAGAGGAATCTCGGGTTGTTGAAGCAAACCCGAGGGCTTTCGATGTTCGGCTTTAACTTTTGAGCAAGTGAGACACTTCCCAACATACAAGGCTATGTCCTTCTTCATACCAGGCCACCAATAGAATTCCCTAAGATCGTGGTACATTTTATCAGCTCCCGGATGGATCGAGTATCGAGTTTTGTGGGCTTCATCAAGGATAAGATTTCGAAGGTCTTCAGAATTTGGAACCCATATGCGTCCCATGAAGTAAAGTACTCCATCGGACTTAGTTTCCAATTGCTTTTCGGCTCCACAATCCAATTCAGTCTTGAGATTGTTTTGGGCTACCATTTGAGCTTGAGCTTGAAGAATTCGGGCCTTAAGGCTAGTGTGAACAATCATTTCCATGGCCCGAATACGAGAAGGTTTAACTCTTTCCTTTCGGCTTAGTGCGTCGGCTACGACATTCGCTTTCCCGGGGTGGTAGCGAATTTCACAATCGTAATCATTGAGTAACTCGACCCAACGCCGTTGCCTCATGTTGAGTTCTTTTTGGTTGAGGATGTGTTGCAAGCTTTTATGATCAGTATAGATGATACATTTAGTTCCATAGAGATAGTGTCTCCAAATTTTTAGAGCGAAAATCACCGCACCTAACTCAAGATCGTGAGTGGTGTAATTCTTTTCATGGATCTTGAGTTGTCGAGAGGCATAAGCTATGACTTTGCCTCGCTGCATGAGTACACAACCGAGACCTTGATTTGAAGCATCACAATAGACAATGAAATCATCATTTCCATCGGGAAGGGTTAAGATGGGTGCATTACAAAGCTTTTGCTTTAAGGTTTGGAATGCGTCTTCTTTCTCTTGTTCCCAAATGAACGGCTTGCCTTTTTGAGTTAAGGTGGTGAGCGGTAAGGCTATTTTTGAGAAATTCGAGATGAAACGACGATAATAAGCAGCTAGACCAAGGAATGAACGAATTTCTGATGGGGTTTTCAGAGCTTCCCAATTTTTGATGGCTTTTAATTTTGCGGGGTCTACGTGTATACCTTTATTGTTGATAATATAACCCAAAAATTAAACTTCGTGAAGCCAGAATTCACATTTCAAAAATTTAGCATAAATTTTTTCTTTCTTCAACAGTTCCAAGGTAAGGCGAAGGTGTTGCTCATGATTGGTCTTGGTTCTAGAATATATTAAAATGTCATCAATAAAAACGATGATGAATTGGTCGAGATACGGTTTACAACTCGGTTCATGAGGTCCATGAACACCACGGGTGCATTAGTCAAGCCAAAGGGCATAACCATGAACTCGTAGTGTCCATAGCGGGTTCGAAAGGCGGCTTTGGGTATGTCTTCATCGAGAATTCGCAGTTGGTGATAACCCGAGCGCAGATCAATTTTTGAAAAACAAGTGGCTCCTTGAAGCTGATCGAAGAGATCATCAATCCTCGGTAGTGGGTACCGATTCTTGATGGTGAGTTTATTTAACTCTCGGTAGTCGATGCACATGTGGAAAGATCCGTCCTTCTTTTTGACGAAAAGGATAGAAGCTCCCCAAGGTGAGAAACTAGGCCGAATGAATCCTTTGTCGAGAAGTTCTTGAAGTTGGCTAGAGAGTTCTTGCATTTCGGATGGGGCTAAACTGTATGGAGCTTTGGCTATGGGAGTTGCACCGGGTACAAGGTCGATTCGAAATTCAACTTGTCGAGACGGAGGAAGTCCTGGCAAGTCATCGGGAAAAACTTCAGGATAGTCTTTGATAACAGGAATGTCTTGAATCTTTTTCACTTTGGATTTCTTGTCAATTACATGGGCTAAAAAGTCATAGCATTGTTTCCTCAAAAGTTTACGGGCCTTCATGCAAGAGATGATTTTTAAGTTACGATCGGGTTTTTCTCCTTGAATGATTAGTGTTTTGCCGCATTGTAATGGGATACGAATGAGCTTCTCGGCACAGGCAACTTCGGCTTGATTACGAGATAACCAATCCATTCCCACAACTAGGTCAAAACTACCAAGCTTAAAGGGAATTAGATCGATATTAAGAGAGTGGTCATCAAAGGTCAAGGTGCAATCACGCATAATAGTATTGGCTTGGGCAGTGTTACCATTGGCTAGCTCGACGATGTAAGGGGAGTCTAGTTTTACCGGTTTCCATTTAACAAGAGGTTCAAAATCAAGTGATATAAAACTTCTTTCTGCGCCCGTATCAAATAGTTTGGATGCAAAGTGGTTATTTAAGAGAAACGTATCGGTTATGACACTGGGATCTTGACGTGCATCTGAAGCACCAATAGTGAAAGCCCTACCATAAGTGTCTTGGTTATTGTTTCGAGCCAATTGGGGACAGTTGTTCTTGAAATGGTCCAAACCACCGCATTGAAAGCAAGCACGAGCATTGTTATTATTTGGTGGAGCAGGGTTGGTGACCATGGCTTAATTAACAGCAGCAGGGGCAGTTCGGCATCGAGGGGCTAGATGACCAAATCGACCACAATTGGTACACTTTCGGCATTGGGAACTTGGTGGGTGATGATAGTTGCAGGTGGAGCATAGGGGGTGAGGTCCAGAGTACCCTGCCCTAGCCGAGGCTTGGTTAGTAGGAGCCACAGCTTGAACGGGCACAGCAGGGGTGACTGCAGCATAGTTGGTGGTTTTTGGTTTCTTATTAGGTTGGTAACTAGTGTTGGGTCGGATTTCTTAATAAGGAAGATTGGAATCTTCTCAACCTCCTCAGAAACGGCTAAGTATGGAATACGAGCAAGCCCAGACGATCGAGCATGGTTTTTACTACTTCGAGCAAGGTTCTGAATCTTAAATGGTTGATCCTTCTAAGTGTTGAAGGCTTCGAGCAAGCTACACTTCAACGAGCAAGGGTATTCTTCTATCGAGCATGGATTGCTAATCGAGCAAACAACTTGATCATACAAGTTCCAGCCAAGTGTTACGAGCACAGGATGATCGAGCACATGGAGACGAGCATGGATGCAATAAGAGGATGTCACGTGAATCAAAGCAAAGACTTCGAGCACAGTTCAGTTGCCGAGCAAGATTTACATCCGAGCATGATAAAGATTGCTGAATAAGAAAAGCTGAAGACATCAAGAAGAATGAGCTTGCTCGATGGACTTATTCGAGCAAAGTTTGAACAAGTCAAGAGGAATGAAGCTTACTTGAAGAGAATATGTATTCTCCAAAAGAGAATATATTCTAAGTAAAGTATGCTCGAGGACACTCTCCGAGCACACCTTGTATAGGAAGCTTGCTCGAGCAAGGTATATACCTTGCTCGAGGTATGAAACACTTGTATTAGATTTATCTTTCATTATGTAATGTCTAGGACGTATACATGGAATGTTAGGGTCTATATATAGACATCCTAGGGTACGACTAGAGGAGGGGGTTTTTGGCACGCATACTGACAATCTTTGCAGACGAATATCAAAAGCCGCCGTCACACAAAATCCTAGACATTCCATTCACTGTATCATTGACGTATCATTTAATATAGTGAATCTTTGTCATTGAAATAGTCTTTACCGATTATCATTTATTGTTTTGTGTTTGATAATTCTCCACAAGCTTTCATTCTCAATCATTGAATATCCTGATTCCGCCGGGATACTCAATCGGTCTTTGAGTAATTAAGTCGGTGTGTTCTTGTCAAACCTTTGCTAAGGTTGCACCCGACAGACGGTCCTGACAAGTGGTATCAGAGCTTGAGTAAGCTCACTGACGACCACGGGACTGAAGGTTTGTGAGGAAAAGTGAAAATTAACTGTGCATTGATATTGATAACATCAGATCTGATAAAATGGAAGATCAAGAAGTTTCAACCAACAAGATTCCAAGATTACTTGGACAAGAGAACTTCATAAAGTGGAAGGTGTTGTTTGAGGCTGCTGTGAACTACAACGATCCAGAACTTTGGATGGCTATTACTGAAGGGAATTACACTCCTTCAGCCGCTCCAAATAACAGTGTTGCGGTAGATCTAAGAATGAAAAAGAGGGATGACAAAGCACTGTCCATGCTGAATTTAGGACTTTCATGGGAGATTCTAACCACTGTAAATCATCATAAGAATGCTAAGAATATGTATGATGTAGTGATTGATATGTGAAGGTAATACTGAGTTAAGAGACATAAAGAAAGATCTACTGAAGCATCAGTTGGACAGGTTCAAATTTAAGGAAGGAGAAAGTCTAAAGTCAGTGTTACAAAGGTTCATGACCATTGTAAATGAAATAAGGACCACTGATTTGCAGATTTCAGACTTTGAGCTTAACAAGAAGCTTTTATCATCTCTATCTGGGGAATGGTATACTGCAAGCAAGTTCATAAAGGAAAAGGCAAGTTTTCCTACCTTCAAACTTGATGATGTGATTTCCTTCCTCAAGGCTGCTGAACATGAAATGTTAGAGAATCACATGATTCGAGAGGACAAGCCAAGCTTCCAAAAGAACAATGCACTTGTGGCACCCATGGGCAACCTCTCTGTCAAGAATCACATGATTGTTGAGGAACCATCAGATGCACACTCCTCATGTAACAATCAGTCAAGATTCAATGTGCAACTGATTGAAGATAACCATTCATCTACTGGAAATGGGCAATCAAATGTTGCATATCACAACCAGACTCAAGGAACAGACTATCAGGTCTTGTTCTCAATGTTCACTGAGTCTTATCATGCCTTTGTGGCCAAGAATCTGATAAACACAAGCATCGTGCAAGAAGACTTAGAACAAATTGATGCTGATGATTTAGAAGATATGGACATCAAATGGCAAGCGGCCATGTTGGCACTAAGAAGTAAAAGGTTGTATAACAGAAATGGAAGAAGTAGTTTCAATGGACTAAATGAAAGAATTGGATTTGACAAATCCAAGGCCATCTGTTATAACTGTCAACAACCTAGACACTTTGCAAGAGAGTGCAACATGCCAAGACAGTTCGGAAATCAACTCAATCAAAGTCAGTTCTATCAGAATCAGAATCAGAACTTTCAGCAGCAAAGGACTCAAATGCCAAATCAAAATCCCAATCAAAATCAGAATAGAACCCAGCAACAAACATTTCAACCTCAGAGAACTAATAAAATGCAGGTTCATACAAATCAAAGCAGACCATCTCAAAATGGTGTGAACCAGCAAAGAGATCAAGGGAATGTGGCCGTTGCAAGGGTGGCTCAGGATGGAGAGTTTGACTGGAGTAATCATGCTGCTGAGATGGAAAGAGCAAATGTTGCATTCATGGCCAAAATTAATGAGAAGGATGAATCTTCAAACACTCAGGTATATTCTAATACTTCTATTTCTGATCTTCTTGCTAAACTTGAAGAATTAAATCAGGAGGTTGGAAAATGGAAAACTGAATGTGGTAGGAAGGATGTCTTTCTAAATGTGTATGCTGAAAGTGAGGCTACATATGAAAGTCAAATCAAAGGTTTGGAGGATGATTGCATGGTAGCATATCAAGCTCAATCCAGAATGAGAATTGAGATAGAAGGACTGAAGAAGATGTTTGCTAAAGAGAAACTCAAGAATGCTGATTTGTTGATTGAAATTGAGTTTTTAAAAAACCTAGTCTCTACAGGAAACATTGTTGGGCATGTTGAAAAGATGACTGAAGAAGAGAAGTACAAGAAGGTTCCACCCCCGTTCTGTGATAGTTACCCATTGAAAGTTGATAAAGAGAGCAGAAATGAGTATCTTAAACAGTTCAAAAATGTGTTTGATGATAAGCCAGAATTTATCAAGCAATATGATGATGTGATGGTAGATCAGAATGGAGAATTTGTAATGAAAAAGGCTGACAAGCAAGAAACTGTGGTGGATGAACAGCTTCAATGAGAGAAAAAGAAGTGGAGTGAATACTCCAGTGAAGAAAGCAATTGTAGCTGTGGAAGCTCTCAGTCATCAAAGAGGAAGAAGAAGAAAGGAGCAAAGAAGAAGAAAGGTGACAAAATTCCTCTTCTGCCACCTATGAAATCAAAGGTGAGAGAGCATCATGAGAAAAAGAGAAGAGAGCATGTTCCATTTGATATATGTGCTAGATCACCACCAGCCATCAAGAAGAGAACAGAAACACAAAGCAAATTCTCTTATGATCAAAGTCGTCCACCTATCTACCCAGTTTTCTCTAATCATGAATTATTTGATGTGGGTGATGTGGACTATGCTCCAAGAAGAAGATGTTCAAAAGAACAAGAGGAAAGTTCTTCAAAATTGCCATCTAAGCTGAAGAAGATTGTTTTTGTTAAAGAAAAATGTTCCCAACCAATTGATCTCAGCAAGCTAATCAAGATGGACTTTTCCAATACTTTGTACTCAAAAACATCTTTAGGGTTTGATTTCCCTAAACCAAGTGACAAGATCAAGGACAAGAAACTTCTTGAGGATTTGGGAAACTTTGCTAAAGTGTTCTGCACAAAATGTGATGCATATGGGCATCACTGACTCTTGCTGGATTCTTGAGGATAGTTTTGAAATTCCAGATGTGGTTAGTGGCTATGATATGAAAAGCTACAAAGAAATGTATGAGAGATACTTGAAGGGAATAAAAAATCCATCTGAAGAGAAGAACTATCAGTCTGTGTTGGACCAAAGACTCAAAGCAAATTTGAGGCTTAAAGAAGATGATAGAATCCTGAAAACAACAGACAAGAACAGAAGATCTCCAAATGAAGAAAAGGCTAAGAAGAGATCAGGTGTTCTTAATGGTGATGAGAAGTTTCTGTTAAAACAAGGATTTGAACCAAGAGGATTTCAGTGGAAAGTAAAGAAGGAAGTAGAAGGTGGGAAGGATAAGGTAATGGAGGAATTTGATGGAAGCTTTACAGTATCTACAGTGCACATTGGATCAGAATTAGACACTGATGATGAATGTGAAGTTGTGTATGAAGATCCACCACCAGTTCCAATTCCAACTTCTGATACATCCTCCACTTTCTCTGAATTACAAACTGATGGAGTTTGTAACTCAGAATCAAACTGATTTCTTTTGTGTGTGTGCAGGATCAGTCCATGAGCAAAAATGATTTATGGTACATGGACAGTGGATGTTCAAGGCACATGACATGTGACAAGTCTGCATTAATAGATTATGTGAAGAAGTATGAGGGACCAGTTGCATTTGGGAGTGATGAAAATGGAGGAAAAATTTTTAGCAAGGGAACACTCACGAATGGCAAAGTATCCTTTGAGAATGTTCTACATGTTGAAGGACTACAGTACAATCTGCTGAGCATTTCTCAAGTTTGTGACAAAGGATATAAGGTTGCCTTTAATAAAGAACATTGCCTGATTTTGAAGCCAGAGTTTGTGATACCAACCGAAATGATTATGATGATGGCTCCAAGAAATAGCAATCTCTATGAACTGAGAATGAATACTGCAACTTCAAGAGGTGGTTCATGCTTTGTATCAAAGGCAACTGAGAATGAATTTGTTTTATGGCATAGGAAGATGTGTCATGTAAATTTGAAGAACATGAACAAGCTAGTGAAAGGTGAACATGTTGTTGGTCTTCCCACAAGAAAGTTCAAGCTGGAAGACAAATGCACATCTTGCCTTAAAGGAAAACAACACAAATCCTCACACAAGAGCAAACTGCTGAACACAATTGATGAGGTTTTGGAACTACTTCACATGGACTTGTTTGGTCCAGTGAGTGTTCCAAGTGTTGGAAAGAAGAGATACTGCCTAGTAATAACTGATGATTTTTCAAGGTTTACATGGTTCTTTTTCATGGGAAGCAAGGATGAGACTCCAGAGTTACTCAAGGCTTATGTTTTGAAGATGGAAAATCAACTTGAGAAGAGAGTGAAAGTGATTAGAAGTGATAATGGGTTAGAATTCAAGAATGAGACTATGAGTGAATTCTGCACTTCTAAGGGTATTTTCCAGCAGTATAGTGCTCCTAGAACCCCTGAACAAAATGGTGTTGCAGAAAGGAGAAATAGAACTTTAATTGAAGCTGCAAGGACCATGATTGCTGATGCCAACTTGCCTGTTACTTTCTGTGCAGAAGCAATAAACACTGCATGTTATGTGCAGAACAGGGTTCTACTCAACAAGGCTCAAAACAAGACACCATATGAAATTCTCTACAAGAGAAAAACTTATGTGAAGTTCTTTAAGCCTTTTGGATGCAAATGCTCACTCTTGAACACAAAGGATTACTTGACTAAATTCCAGTCCAAATCATTGGAATGTTTCTTTGTGGGCTACTCATCTCACTCAAAAGCTTATAGAGTCTATGTGAAAGAGCACATGGTGGTGATTGAATCGTCTGACATTATCTTCAATGAAAACCAGTTCAACAATACTGATGGTCCTAAATGGTTATTTGATCTTGAAAAAATGATCAAATCATTTAAAATCTACAGTGAAGACATGGATGATAGTATGTACAGACCCAGCTTAGAAGAAAAAGGAAAAGCAAAGCAAGTTGATCTGGACAAACTATGGACCTCAGTTGCGTCTGAAGCAAATGGATTTACCATTGGAGGTACTATCCAAGGAGGAGATGATCTAGAGAGAGTTGGACAAGAGGCTGAAGTTGAAATCTCAAATGAAGGTCCAAGTGTTATTGAAAGTGAACCCATCCAAAGTCAATAACCTTCTCAAACTGAAGAAATGTGTCAGTTACAATCCCTTTTTGACTCATTGCAGCTAGGAGGAAATGAGACATCTACATCAGAACTCAATCTTGTTCAAACTTCTACTGAGACTCAAGTCACATCTGAAGATGAATCTGTTGAGTTAAATTTGTCAAATCTAGAAGCAGAAGTGTGTGTACCTCCAGTTGTACAAAGTATCTCAAATGAAAGAAATCATCCTGCAGAGAACATTATTGGAGATCTACATGAAAGAGTTACCAGAAGTGCATCTGAAAAGGCAAATATCTGCCTGTATACCTGTTTCCTATCCTAAGTTGAACCAAAGAACATCAATCACGCTTTGAAGGACAATAGCTGGGTGGAAGCTATGCAGGAGGAATTAGCTCAGTTCAGAGACTTACATGTGTGGGACTTGGTGGACAAGCCCAGAGGAAGGTATGCAATTGGTACAAAATGGGTCTTCAGAAACAAGAAGGATGAAAGGGGGATAGTGATAAAGAACAAAGCTAGATTGGTAGCTATAGGATGTTTACAAGAAGAAGGAGTAGATTTTGAAGAGGTATTTGCTCCTGTTGCAAGACTAGAGGCTATTAGGATTTTTCTGGCATATGCAGCATCAATGAACATTAAAGTCTATCAGCTTGATGTAAAATCTGCATTTCTGAATGGAAAGATAGATGAAGAAGTGTATGTCACTCAACCTCCTGGATTTGAAGATCCAATTCATCCAAACAAAGTCTACAAGCTCAGCAAGGCATTGTATGGATTACATCAGGCACCAAGAGCCTGGTATGATGAGCTGTCTAACCATCTGTTAGAACATGGTTTCTGTAGAGGAGCCATAGACAAGACTTTGTTTTACAAAAGGTGAGGAAAGGATCTGCTGCTGCTGCAAGTATATGTGGATGATATCATTTTTGGGTCAACAAATGAACAAATGTGCAAAGAATTTGAGCAAGTGATGAAGTCCAAATACCAAATGAGTTCAATGGGTGAAATGAATTTCTTCCTTGGGTTGCAAGTGCAACAGAAGCCAGATGGAATTTTCATTAATCAATCAAAATATGTTCAAGAGATTCTCACCAAGTTCAAGTGTCAAGACTTTAAGACAGTGTCAACACCAATGGACACACATGAGAAAATGGTACCTGATGAAAAGGGGGAGCCAGTTGATCAGCATGAATATAGGGCCAAGATAGGATCATTTATATGTCTCACAGCATCTAGGCCAGATATTATGTTTGCTGTGTGTGTTTGTGCAAGGTTTCAAGCTAATCCAAAGGTGTCACATATGCTAGCAATGAAAAGAATATTCAGATACTAGAGAGGAAAACCAGACCTGGGAATTTGGTATCCAAAGAACTCTTCCTTTGATTTGATAGCTTACACTGACAGTGATTATGATGGATGCAACATGAGTCGAAAATTAACCTCAGGAGGATGTCAGTTTCTTGGAAACAGATTGGTGTCATGGCAATGCAAGAAGCAAACCACAGTGTCAATCTCTACTGCTGAAGCGGAGTACATTGCTGCATCTGCCTGCTGTGCACAAGTTCTGTGGATTCAAAACCAACTGCTGGATTATGGTCTGAATTTCTTACTCACACCTATTTTAATTAATAATACGGCTGCTATGTTCATTGTTAAGAATCCAGTTCAACATTCTAAAACTAAGCACATTGAAATTAGACATCATTTCATTAGGGATTGTCAGGAAAAAGGGCTTATAGAAATGAAGAGGGTAGATACATCTGATAATTTGGCTGATTTGTTCAGCAAGCCTTTAGATAAGACCAGATTTCATTTTCTGTTAAAATATCTAGGAACGATTAATGCTGATGAAGTATGATTTAGGATGTGTGCTTAAGTGAGGTGCTTACTGATGATCCATGTTTCTCACTGTGAATGTGTGCATGATTGATAGTTGTGCTAATCTGAATTTTCTGTTTGCCTTCATCATGTGTGTGACTGTTCTAGGTGTCATAATCATGTTTGTGAATGTGTGTATGTCGAATTTCTTTTAAATCTGATAATTACAGCTGTTAGTACTTTGACATGTGCTTGCATGATAAATTTTTATGATTCTAAGTACTTCGAGCATAAATCTGTGCTTGATGTTGTGCTTATTGCTCTTCGAGCACAAGCATAGGCTTCTCAAAGACAATTCTAACTCATTCGAGCACAGATGTCAGTTGCTCAGTTGCTCGAGTACATACTTGCTTTGGAAAACTTTTCTAAGTATTCCGAGCATGGTTCTGTACTTATGGTGTGTCTGTTTTTCTTCAAGCACAAACAAACCATTTTTCGAGCACAAATGATATGTTTTGATATTCGAGCATGGACATGTACTATGGAAAATTTTCTTTTTTTCTAGCACAAGTTTCTTGCTCGAGCACAATGTACAACTCTGTCAAGCACATACTCTGTAATGATACATCTTAAGGTTGCTACAGACTTCTGAGTATGCTCGATGGATTTCTAAGCATGCTCCACTGTATTGTGTGCTTTGCTGATTGAAATGTGTGATGTGAGTATTATGTGTGTGACACTTGTGAAGTGTCTGCTTGTCAAATGTGACTACAAGACTATACTATTTTCAGAATCTAACCTTAAAAATGACCTTTCAAATAAATGATTTTGAAAATGTAACATGTTTTATGATAAGCAACATTGTTTTGGTGATCAAACAGGAGAGATGATAATATTATCCAAGTTCATATTCAGAAATGAATATTGTTATTCAGGTAGAGATTGAATCCAACTAATGTGGGAAATGATAGTATATTGCCCAATCTCCTAACTCATGGATTATAGGCTTAAAAGATTTCTGTTCAATAAACTGACAATTTGTGTAGTTTCTTCTTATGATTGCAGTGATCAATGTGATACAAATACTATAATCATGCTAAGTTTGATGTGGTGATTCATTTGAAAACTAAGGTATGTTTCCTTGCACATCTCTCCGAATGATAGGCAGAAAAGCAATTATCCAATCATACACGAGCCTGTTGATGTTTTGGTCTACCAAAAACAGTTTATCAAATTTCGAGCAGCTACTAAATAGCTATATATATATATATATATATATATATTTGAAAGTTCATAAATAGAAAATGAAGCAAATGAAAAAGCGTGAAAAAGAAGATGATATATTCTTCAAAATCATTAATGATAAATAAATATATCATGACCTTAAGGGGCACTAAAAGAACTACAAGAGTGCGGCATTCAAATAAGTCCTAAACACTCTGAATGAAAGGCATGTAAGTCCGGATGGCCTGTAAGTCCAACGTTCAACCTTATGGTCTGATATCTATGTATGTTATAATTAAATAAATTGCTCAGACAAATAAAAATTATTTTTGACCAACGCATCAGGGGGTTGAAGTCAATTCGGGGTGATTTGGAGAAAGCTAAATAAGCTTTGAGAAGAGATAAAGAGCAACTAAAGTCTAAAATGTGACCATTCTAACTCAAGCAACTAATTGAATCTTAAGAATATCACAAAAATTCATAAGAATCATGCTAAGAACCTACACCTAGTGTCAGCCTAACTTAACTCATAATACGGCTGAAAATGAAGTGGTGTGACAGTTATTGGACAATCTGATCCCATGTTGAGATCTTTCCAATGAATTGACATAACCTTTTGAACTGGATTTTGATCTCTTGTTCACCTCAAACCCAAGCTTGAGCAAACGGAATGATTTCATTAACTTGTAATCTTAATTTCTGCAAAGTTTGAGTGTGATTTTGTCTTAACTTCTAGGCAAATGATTTTAATTTCACCGTTGTTATCTGTGTTTGTTCTAAGTATTTTCGAGTATGATCTAGAAATTGGAATGTACTTTGAGCTTACTTTTCATGTGTTTTGTTATCTTTGATCTTCGAGCACGAAGATATACTTTTTTATTTTACTAAGTATCTTCGAGCATGATGGCATGAGTAAGTATGATTTCAAGTTTACGAGCACGAGAACTGAATGATAGGAAACATCTAAGTGTTTCGAGCAAGGTCTGTGCTAGGTGTCTTAGTGAGCGTGTAGAGATGATTGAGTTAAAATTTTGAGATGAGTAAAGATGATTTTATTGCTACGAAATTTTCGAGCATGCTAGGGTACCAGTTTCTGTGCTCGAGTGTGGAATTAGGAAAGATTTTAAGGCTTTTCAAGCACAATGTACTTCTAGCACACAGGAATGCATCTCGAGCATAAGAAGTTGATATATTTCTAAGTATGCTCGAGCAAGCATTGTACCATGTCCTTGAGTACAGGGGGAGCAAGTTTGTTTATTTTGGCTGTATACTCGAGAAAGGGTGGTAAATGTGAATTTGAAATTAAATGACAACTGTCGTGTGCTAGACGACAAACTAAGGTACTGTACCACCAAATCGTTAGGTATAAAAAGGAGACTTAGAAAGTTTTTCACACATATTTCTCTAATTAACCCTAGACGAAAACCCTCTTGCTCGTGCTATCTTCCCCTTGCTCGCTGTTCTATTATTCGTTAATTTCTCTTTGATTAGCGCCATTAGCTCTGTTTCAACTTCGGTAAGACATCGTTGTTCGATAATCGTCGCACCGATTTTGAAATTAGGGTTTCCAATTGAATAACTTGACTAACTGTTTACTTGTTTTGCAGGTACGCATATTACTAAGGATCAGGTTAATTGAAGACGCCATTCATCATCTATCTTTTCTCATATATTAGTTCTGCAAATTTGTGTACTAACAACTCTTCTTGTTCTTGCATAACTGATGGCCTTCAAATTTGAAAAACGGCATAATATGTGTGCTCGATTGGAGATAGAAGATGACAACCGTGAGTTGGATCTAATGATAAACTTTCTAAGAAACTCCAATCTGAGGGCGGCGTTAACTACCGACCCCACAATATACAGAAATCACATTTCGGATTTTTGGGGGTCTGCAACACATGTAAATGACGTCAATGGGGAAAGAATTGAGGCGTCGATTCTAAATCATGACATTGAAATAATTGAAGCCTCAATCAGAGCTGCACTGGAACTTAATGACAATTTTGAGGATCAGCCGTCCTACTCCGTCCCAAAGTTACTAAGAGTCTTTCAAGAGACTATGGGCTATCAGGGAAGAGTTAAGGAGGGACAGTTTCAAAAGGGGAGTTTTCCGTTAATCTACAGATTTTTGATTCATCACGTTATTCAGTCTCTATCTCCACGACGAGGGACCTGGACTTTATTGAGTAGAGAGATCGGGACTCTCACTGTCGCCATTCTCTTTACCAGCAACCCTTCAACATTTCAAGACTCATCTTTCAAGGGTTGATTTCAAATCCAGAGAGGCCAGTACATCAAAGATTCTTAATGTATCCACGTTTTATGCAGATCTTAATAAACAGAGTCTTACCAGATATTCAAAGAACAGGGCAGATTTTGGGGTTGCAAGACCCAAATATATGCAAACGCATGAAGGATGCTCAGAGTAAGTTTATTGAGAGTGCTGACTGGGTTGCACTCCCTTGGTTACTTGTTCCTGCACTGGATGCCATTGATGTACCGAGAACCCCTGGCAATAGTGATGAGGAAGATGATGATGGTGATGATAATGATAATGATGATGATGATGATGATGGTGTCAATGGAGGAAATGAGATGATTATTGAAAATGCTGCTGATGCACAGGGTGTAGTTGATGAGACTGTGTATGAAATTGGTCACGAAGCTCATGAGCCAACTGATAATGCTGATATTCGTTTTTCACCTGCCACAACTGAGCCAAATGAACAGGACATACCTATCCATCCTCAACCTACTACATAACCAACTGAACCTACTCTCCCAACCCAAATCCCAGAACCATACAAAGTTCCATCCCCTGAAACCACAGAATCTGAACCATTCTCTGAACCAGCTCCAAAACCTACTGCTGAAACCCCACCATCAAGTCCCCATCTTTACGATGTTGTGTGTGAAAATGCGAAACTTGAGTTTGAAAACATCATGTTAAGAGAACGTAATGCCATTTTGGCCAAACGGAACTCGGCATTGGAAGCTGCTCTGAATGAAGCTTTAATGAAGATTCGAACCCTTGAGGGGCAGTCTGAGGTTGAGAAGACCTCAGATGTACCAAAACAGGGGGAGAATATTGATGTTGAAGAGAAGGTTGGACCATCTGATGCTTTGAACATGCTAAGCCAAGCATATGATGATGGAGAATCAGAGGATGAGGGGGAGGATAAAGAAGAAGATGAAACTGAAGAACAACGACTAAAAAAGAAAAACAAAAGGCAAAGGGGTTGCAATTACTGAAGAAGATCTACATCCCCTGCCTAAGCATCCAGTCCAATCAGAAGATATTTTGTTTAAAGAAAATATTGTTGATCCAGACGTAGCTGAAGCTGAGTCAGTGAAAACAACAATCAATCTAATGAATGAAGATTTGGAGGCCCTTGAAAGGGAAGTAATGGTTGAAGAAGAAGAAGAGGAGATTCCTCAAGAGGTAATTGAAGCATTGATAAACATGAAAGACAAAGATGAAGAAGATGAGATGAGGTTAAGGGAAGCTGATGCAGCAATTAAGGCTACAATTGATGCCTTCAATGAAAGTCTGAATAATGATCAAGAAAAGGCTGCAGAACCTACAACAATTGAGACTGAAGAGCCAACAACCAATGAACCAGAACAATCAGTGACTGAACCTGAAAATCTTGAAAAAGAACAAGAACTTGGGTTGGGACCAGTTATTCATGAAGAAGATGAAACCATTGAAGTCTCAGCAAGCACTATGGTTAAGTTGATTATCTTGAAGGATCTTACACTGATTCTGAATAATCCAGAGAGACATCATCCAGAGATTGTGATGGCAGCAAGAAAGGCTCAACTAGAATTTATAAATCTGAGATAAGGAGAATCAAAACCTAAAAAACATGTTGAACCAAGTGAACCCATCATTCAATAGGTCACTGAAAAAACTGAAGAGACCCATAGAAATGAAGATGTTATTGAAGAATCCGAGTCTGTGGATGAGGAGATAATTATTGAAGAACCAGAAACAGAAATGGAGCAGCCAAATACATCCACTCAAACTCAATCAAGTTTAAAAAGAAAACACACAACTGAGATTGAGACACCAAAATCCAAAAGACAAAAATCTGTGAAGAAATTGGTGTATAAGATGAGGAGAGACAAACTAGAAGAAAGAAGAAGAGCTCAATCCAAACAAAATGATGAACAAATGATTGAGGTTCTTCATAATCTTGAAGAAGTGGTGGACTTGGATGGTGAGAGTGAAGATGAGGAAGAAGTGAAGGAAGTCGAAAAAATAAATGAAAATGTTGAATTTTGATCAGTTTGGGCTATGATCCTCTGCATGTTCAAAGACTATCAAAAGAGGATGTGGCAAGAGAAGCTGAGGGGTGGAGAATTAGGAAAGGAAAAAGAGAAGTATTGATAAAGGCTGGTCATAAGCCTGCTTTCCTGAACTTAAAGCCATTTGACAAGATTGATGGTTTGTACAAAAGGGCTCTCATGGAGAATCTGTCTGACTATGTGAGAAGGGTGTCTGAAAGGAAGAAAGAGAAAGAAAAAGAATTAAAAGAATCAGACAGTAGCAAGAAAAGAACTGAAAAGAACCAAAAGGATGAAGAAGCATATGAATCCTTAAAGTCAAAACATAAGGACATTAAATTCCTTCAGGTTGTATGGCTACAGCTACAACTTCCTAATAAATCTCTCTCCTGAAGAGCTGAAAAGAAGAATTCAATAAATTAAAGACTCTCACAAAGATCAAGAAGTTGAGAAAAGTTTGAAAGAGAGCAGGAGTTAAAACTGAGATTACAGAAGGAAAGGGAGGAAAAAGAAAAGAAAGATACAGAAGCAAAGAGATGGTTTGAGGACCCTCAGAGGGTAGAGATGTTAAAGAAGGTTGTGATGGAGAAAGGGATATCAGAAGAACAGTTTCAGAACATGCCTCTTGCTGAACTAATGGAAATATATCACAGAGAGCAGAGGATGTATCTTGAAACATAAAGAAAATTGCAAGAAGACAGGAGGAGGGTAGAACAAGAAGTTCATGCAGAAATGATGAATGCCCTCCACAAAAAAGGAGTAAAAATGTCAAGACTGTTAATGCAAACTGAAGATACAATAAAAAGATGATATGTTGAAGAGGGTCTTGATAAGATTAAGAAAGTTGAAATGGGGTGCTCAAGCAGAACCCAGAGGTCAGAGAGTGTGAGGGCTGTGCAGCCAAGAAACTTGAATTTGCCCACACATCTCTATTTTGACAGAAGATCGAAGACCTTAAGGGTTGTGACTGAAGATGAAGCAGAACATCACATCATCTTCAGAGATGATTTGAGAAACTTTACAACAGAACAACTGACCAAGATGGCTGAGCTGACTTTATATGATAATCAAGTAAGGAGTCAACCATCTGGTCAACTGAGGAATGATCTCTCAAAGTTTTTGAAGGAACAAGCAGAAAAGGGATTCCCATTTCTGCAGCAGAAGAAGAGAGAGATCAGGAGCCAAGCAGAAAAGGAGAAGAGGAGGAAGAGAATAAGTGAAGTTCACATATATGAGCTTTCCCTCTCTGAATCAAAGAAACAAAGAACTCTAGCAAGCAGCTCTCATCAGAAAAGGAAAACCTTAAAAGAGTGCTTGGCTACGAGAGAAGTGATGAAGGAACCCAACTCAAGAGTGCAACAATTTGGAAGAATCACATACATAACGTACAATCAAAATGATGATTCGACCACTTTGAGAAATGAGTCAGGGATACCAATTGCAGTCATAAGGGAGGATGGAGATCGGCATTATATGCATCCACAAGACTTACAAGATTTGATTGATGCAAGATTCCCAAGTGATGCCTCTGACTCCTCTGAACTTGACATGCTGAAGCAAAGAGCTGCATATGTGAAGAAACTGAAAGAAAGGGCTGAAGCCAAGAACAGAGGAAGGAGATAACAGAATGGAGCTAATGGATGATTGATTTTTAATTCTGTATATCTTTGTATTTTGTTTGAGTTGTAAAAATTTAGTGTTAAATGCCTATGTGGCAAAAATTCCAATTATGTAATGAAATGACACGTTCTTATATGATTTATCTAGAAATCTGATACATGTGTAACTCTGTGCAGGTATGTTTTGGTGCATCTGAGCTTTTTCCAATATAGGGGAGATTGTTGGGTCGGATTTCTTAATAAGGAAGATTGGAATCTTCTCAACCTCCTCAGAAACGGCTAAGTATGGAATACGAGCAAGCCCAGACGATCGAGCATGGTTTTTACTACTTCGAGCAAGGTTCTGAATCTTAAATGGTTGATCCTTCTAAGTGTTGAAGGCTTCGAGCAAGTTACACTTCAACGAGCAAGGGTATTCTTCTATCGAGCATGGATTGCCAATCGAGCAAACGGCTTGATCATACAAGTTCCAGCCAAGTGTTACGAGCACAGGATGATCGAGCACATGGAGATGAGCATGGATGCAATAAGAGGATGTCACGTGAATCAAAGCAAAGACTTCGAGCACAGTTCAGTTACTGAGCAAGATTTACATCCGAGCATGATAAAGATTGCTGAATAAGAAAAGCTAAAGACATCAAGAAGAATGAGCTTGCTCGATGGACTTATTCGAGCAAAGTTTGAACAAGTCAAGAGGAATGAAGCTTACTCGAAGAGAATATGTATTCTCCGAAAGAGAATATATTCTAAGTAAAGAATGCTCGAGGACACTCTCCGAGCACACCTTGTATATGAAGCTTGCTCGAGCAAGGTGTATACCTTGCTCGAGGTATGAAACACTTGTATTAGATTTATCTTTCATTATGTAATGTCTAGGACGTATACATGGAATGTTAGGCATCCTAGGGTACGACTAGAGGAGGGGGTTTTTGGCACGCATACTGACAATCTTTGCAGACGAATATCAAAAGCCGCCGTCACACAAAACCCTAGACATTCCATTCACTGTATCATTGACGTATCATTTAATATAGTGAATCTTTGTCATTGAAATAGTTTTTACCGATTATCATTTATTGTTTTATGTTTGATAATTCCGGTTTTGACTAGTTCATCGGTTAAGGTACTGGCTAGGTGTATAGCATCTTGGAGGGTTCCAGGATTAACGGTAAAGATCATGCTCCTCATTGAAGGAGGGAAGCCATTTATATAGCGTTCAATGGCTTTTTCTTCAGGAGTGACTAGGTGGGGTACTAGCTGGGATAGTTCTTGGAAACGGTTGGTATAGCCAAGGTGATCGTCTCCTTTCATGGTATGACCCCAAAGCTCATCTTCCATCTTTCGGAGTTCGCTCTTGTGACAATATTTCCTAGTCAGCAGGTATTTGGATTCGGCCCAAGGTAGAGCCAAGGCTGGCTCACGACCTCGAGTCCTGATTTGAGTGATCCACCAAGTCAAGGCCCCTTGCTTGAGGGTGCTAGCAGCATACTTCACCTTTAGATTCTCCGGACGATTGCACATGCTTAAGCGGCTTTCGTGCTCTCGAACCATTGCAGCAACCCGGTGGCACCTTCTGAGCCAGTGAACTCGGTAGGTTTTGAAGAAACAAAGGTTCGGTAGGATTGATCGTAGTTGTTGCCATTATTGTTGTTGTTGCCATTATTGTTGTTGTTGCCGTTGAGTTGATTGACAATAGCGGGAAGAAGAGTAGCCATTTTAGCGAGCACAGTTGCTAGTGGGGTGTCATTGTCGTTGTTGTCATTGGTGTCATTGGAGGCATCGCGACGAGGAGGCATTCTAAGAAATCATTATATAAGGTGGATAAGTAAAAGAGTAAGGAATAATAAAGCAAATGTTTTGCTATAAAATAGAGCAATGAAGTCTTCGTCCCACGGTGGCAAGGGGATGTAGGAGTTTATGAAAGAGTTGACAAAATCGAGAGACATGCTAAAAATATGAAGTTATGACATTTAATAGCACATAATTTCAACCTAAAGGACATTCCTAGACGTAGGTCGGTTACTAACTCTCTACGACCAAGGCTCTGATACCAGTCTGTCACACCCCCCGGCCGAAGGCGGAAACGCTGGGGCGTGCTTAGATTGAAATCATGCACATGGTATTAAATGTAAAAACTCCTATTAAAAGAAACCAACGAATTATTCAAATATAATCCAAATAAAAAATATGACATAGCACTTTATTCATTCAACTTCTAAGTCTGACTCATGCCCTATATGAAACTTCAAGAATCTTCATAACTTAATTTCCATCACCTGAAAAACATGCGAGAGTGTTAACTAAAAATAGTTTGTGAGAACATAGGTTTTGAAAAAAAATAAGTTTTATGTTGAAAACATTCCATATGTGTTAAGTTACTTTGTATAGTTTAGTGATTACAACCAAACCTCTGACACGTTTAGTGAGTTGTCTAATCCACGATTAGACTATTATGTTTAATGTTTAACGATCGTCAGATTCTGAACACACAGGCCTCTACCCGAGGCCTGCATGGGCGGGTCAGGCCAATAGATCTATCATCATACTACCACGGGCTTAACAAGTTAATGGTTGTACATGCGATTAAGTATACACTTGTAATGATCACACATAACTAATATTATGAAATAAAGCTTGAATCAAATAGCATGTATAAAACAAATTGATTATGCATGTTTCCACCCCGAATTATAAAACGTTTAAAAGCATGTAAAAGGGGCTATGAACTCACCTTGCTTGACGGATGAACACGAACACGAGCAAGAGTTTGTTGAACCGGTTACGGGATGCCCTAGATTAAGTTTGATTTTTAAATTAGTTAGAGTGTCGCATACTAGAATGTTCTAAACCAAGAGCATGACCTCCAGCAAGTTGATTCCCAGGTAAGAGTCACGGGTCCAATGGATTATTTACGCCACTCTTGCCTTAGACAGAACCGTTTGCTTGTCAGATACATACATACCCGGTTTATACTCTATTTGTATACTAACTCAAAATGTTTTAGAATGATTTTCATAAATAATAAAGTACGAGGTTAAAAGTGTAATATCATATAGTTTGAGTGTTTATTGGCATTTAAGAAAGTATAGGGTTTAAAGTGTAAATATTATAGTTTAGGATATTTATTGACATTTATGAAAGTATAAGGACCAATTATGTAAATATAATTTTTAGTTATGATAACTTTATAAGTTTTTTTGAAGATCATAAGAATATTCATAGTTGTTCATGGAAAAATTATAATTTGATCCAAGATTATGAGAAAACAATTATGATTTTTTGGAATAACATGATCATCATAATCTTTTAGAGCAAAAAGTAAGGATTTTATTAACAATTTATGATGATCATGGTGAGAGTATATGAACAATTATAAGGCTTCAAAAGAAAACTCAAGAACATAAAAACAAACTAAAAGAAATTCAAAAAAACAAGATCAAAATCAAAGATATATGAAGAACAACTAAGAAAACATATAAAACTTACTTGATTATGCTTAGAGAGAATGAGATTTGGTATGAAAAAAAATATAAGAATGAGGGGCTCTATTTATAGGCCAAAAATTAAGGTTTGAATTTGATTTAGATAAAGATAAAACTTGTTTAAAGATCAAGAGATAAACTAATACTAATAATAATAATGATAATAATATTAAGATAAATAATGATAATAATATAACAATCACAAATCATATATGATATATGCATAAATGCACGGCACTTTTGTTTTTTATTTCTTTTTTTTTTCAAGTTAAAAGAAACATAAGTTAAAACTTGAGGAATAAGAGTAAGATAGAAGGTTCTAGAATGTTCTCTTTTAAACTACATGATTAATTTAAATACTTAGAATAAAATTAATAATAACCAAAAAATAATTTGTTACATGTTATAAAATATTAATCTAGGCATTCCGGTCCAACGTGTCATATTAACGATTAAGCACGATTATGATTAAATGAGCATATGATCATATAATTACGCATATAAGATAATGTTATTCAATAAATGACACATAATTCAACACTAATAAATGTAGACGATGAAATTAATACGAGAACTTTATTAAATACGAGCACAAAATACTAGCGTTTTTACAAGAAAAATCTATAGATGTTACAAATAACAGAACAAGTTACAATAATTCATGTCTTTAACATGAGACATATATGGTTTTAGTTCTTTTTCTGTCATTTTATTTACTTAATAAATAATCTAAAACTATGTAATATATACTTTTTCAGATAATTTTGTGTTAAAGAAGCTTTCTTCAGTGTCCAACAATTATATTTTTATTTGCTTTTAACGTTATTTATTAGATATATAAAAATATAAATTAGTATATAGTTTTCAAATTTTAGTCGATCCTTCTTATCCATCAATATATTTCTATATTTATCTTTATAACACAAAAATACATATATTTTAAACTCACTAAAATAAAAAAACAAGAAAGAACTTTCTAATTTTACAGCGTGCATTTAAGTTTTATTAAAAGCGTATACAATATCAATATATAGGGAAACATTAAAATCCAGAGAACATAAAAATGAAAATTATAAGAAGGAATTGTGGCCAAATAGAAAACCTCTTAACAAAAAATTCAAAAAAAAAAATATCATAACTTAAAATATAAATTAAAAACAAAAAAAAACCCTAAAAACTAATATTTCCGTTGTCATTCTCGTTAAAAAAACGAAAAAACATAGTGACGAAAATGAGCAAAAGACACAATTGTAACTAAAAAAATCGCAAAATATAACACAATTTTGAGTAATATAATACAATATCAAGAAAAAAAAAGACACAATGTCAAGAAAAAAGACACAATCAATGATGAAAATAAATACAAAACACAATGATAAACAAAAAGACACAATGATTTTTTTCACTCAACATTGTTTTTTTTTTTAAACGAGGAAGGGTGAAAATATTTTGTGTTTTACTTTTTTTGTTTTTAATTAAATTTTGAGTTCTAGTTTTTTTTTTTTTTTTTTTTGTGATATAAATCGTTCTTATTTTTGTTTCTTTTTATAGAATAACTTAACCCCAATATTATATACCTAAACATGTTATATTGAAATCTTATAAATAAACATCTTTGATTTCTTTTAAACGACGATAAAATATTAATAAAAAAACTAGCAAGGCAGTAACACTTTGAGGGATGCCGATTTTTAAAAGTACAGCTCTTAAATCAATTAAATTTGAAAATTCACATTAAAGATTTGAATTTAAGTTTAAAATCACTCTAATTAATTAAAGTTTTCAATATTTTTTGGATATCGATAATAATATATATAAGATTAGCAAAACGCTACTCACTAGACAAATCTATATGGTTCTAGGATCAAATACAGATAATTCTTAACATGAAAACAGTAAGAAACAATTTATTGTTATTATTAGGTGTATTTTTGTAAGTGTTTGTTGTTATTTTTTTTTTCATATTTGCTTATGTTTAATTATGAGATGTTGTAAAAACTTGTTGATTTAAATTTTATTGTTATTATTAGGTTTTTTTCTTATACTGTTATAAGTACTTGTTGTTATTAACTTATTATTTTGTTGCTAATTTTGTTATTATTATTAGGGTTTTTTTCTTTGTTATTATAAAACATTGCTTATGTGGATTGGTATTGTATTTGGCATTATTTCCTACGGTCTCATTTTTTGTAGATTAGTATTGTTTGCTACGTTAACATGTTAATATCATTTTGTACATGAACCTTTTACGATCTATACGTTTTATAAAATTAAATCGAAGAACACACCACTTTAACCAAAACAATAGTACATAAGTTAGCTTTACCATTAATCTAGTTAAAGTAAAGAAGTTTAATCCCATACACTGTTTTAAATGCGAGTGAGCATCATTAATTAAGTTTATTTTAATGACAAATATATATTTATTAAATAAAATATTCAGTAAAAAGCTAGAACAAGAGCCAACAATAAGTGACTAATTAGCCTAATCTTGACGTACATAAGAATGATTCCACCATCGTATATATCTTTATAAATCTTGGGATAGAATTGTTTAGTTATTAATTTTCCCGTTACATACATACATGCTTTCCTTTCCAAATCTCCCGGCTTGTGGCCAAAAGCCCAAAAGCATAGCTAGGCTGAATCGCTTTTTGTCTCGTCTAGGTTTTGGTATGTATGCTTTGGTATTGCTATAACATCCCTTTGAACGTGTTATAATGGAGAGATGGTAACTTACACTAAGTGCCTATTTTGGGAGCAAATAACCTTTTCCAATGTTACAAGATACGGGGGTATGAATCAATAACTAAGTCAAGTATCTAATAACTACGTACGTGATATTTGCCAATTTTCTTACTCATGTTAAGTCCAACAACCTTAGCTGAAGTGGATGGTTACCAGTCATTAGCAAAATGAACAGTCTCATGATTTTCTTTTCAATTAATTGATTTGTCCTAACATATTCACTTTTTAAACGCACAAAAGGTATAAGTTTTGATTTGTCAAATCTGCTGCATGTAATTGTGTCTTTTTTATATTCAATTCATTTTATTGAAACATTATGTCAGTGTCAGCGACCCATTAAATGCAATGGCATTTTGCAAACTCCATTTCTCAAGGATGATTAAAATAATTTTGTTCACGGAAATGTATAAATACCTGTTTCTTAAAAAATATTAAAATAACTATTTGTTCTATATTTTAGAGTCTTTACGGGTAAACTGGCGGAGCCACGTAGTAACGACCGGGTTCGGCCGAACCTGGTAAATTTTTGGTTTTATATGTAATCTATAGATACGTATTTACGAGTGAACCTACACTTTTTTCGGCGAGCGTACCCAGTATCATTTTAAAAAAATATTAGAACCGATAAAAAAAAGCCCTAAGTTATTACTAAAATGGGTTAATAAGCCCAAACCAATTAACAATCTTAAACATAATACCTAAATAGATATTAAAAAAAAAAAGAAGCCGAAACATTGACGATTCAGTTTATTGCGTACAGTATCATCTCTGACCTCCTGGCTCCTGGCTGGCTGGCTCCTTCTTCTACCTTCGTCAATCGGAATTCGGAAATTGCCCACCAGTTGTTGTTTTGGTTGCCCAGTTCTGCGGTTCACCTCCTCGTCCTCTTAATCCCTTCAGGTGTTAGGTGTGTATTTTCTATTTTTATGTTTGTGGTCTACCGTCTACTAGTCTTTCATCTTTGAATTGTTTAAGCCTTAGGTATAAGAATCCATATTATTATATTATATATCATTCTAGTATATTCGTGTAAGTTGTAACATAATAAAATATTTATATTATATTATTATATGGGGGTGGAATCTAGTGAAAACTTCTTTTAAAGAGAAAACTTAAAAACTCTTAAAAAACTATTTTTAACTTTTAAAATTTTTTTTTGAAGTTTCTTTTTCCATTATTCTTATATGTTGTTATTAGTTCCCCAAAAAAAAAAACAACTTGTCGGCAACCTCGTCGGTATAGTGTGCATTGCATATATGCAAAAGTTTTTGTATTGCATAGAATACAACACTATTGTATATATTTGATACACACTATTGTATATATGCAATATAAGACTAATACACACATTAAATACACATTAGTACGTATGTGTAATACAACATTAACGCACATGTGTACTACATCGACTTTTATTTTATTATTATTATTTTTCCATATAATACAACACTACTACACATATACAATACACAAATATTGAATATATGCAATTAGACACTATTAAACTCAAAAATATATAGTAATACACATGTGTAATGCAACTGTATCGCACAGTAATACGTATGTGCATTACAACGGTTTTTTTTATTTTTTTTATTTTTTTCAAGCAAAGGGTAAGAAAAAATAAGAATAATAGCCAAAACAGAAATTTGAAAATATTTTTTATTTTTAATTAAAAATATTTCTTTAAGAGTTTTTAAGTTTTCTCTCTAAAGATGAGTTTTCTCTTGATCCTCTTCCTTATTATATGAGGCCATATTTATTTGTATAATTGTATATCTTTATCCACAGTTTAATTAAAAGATTTTTTAAGCGGGTCAACAATGGTCAATTGACTCTCGCGCATTGCTTCAAGTGTTTAAGGTTTCAATCGGTCATTCGATCCGTACCTCACAACAACTCTTTTTCTTTTTATTTTGATTTTTAAATAGTCATATCAAGTATGAGTAAGAAAAAACAAGGTTAGTTTTTAAATAGTCATTTATAATTACAATTATATTTATGTTTATCGTTTACAATTATGTTTGAATAGAACTATGTGTTGAATGTTGCTTACTAGTATGTTTTAAATTTGTGCATTTATGGGGTATTCATAGTTTTTTTAAAAGAGCGCCGACCAATTTTGGTTCTTCGTCTTCAAATGCCACTCCTCAAAAAATAGATGATCTTCCATGGGATCCATCCAAACGAAAGCCAATATCATCTTATTACCCTAGTCAAAAGGACGAAATTAGACGAACATATTTAGTTAGAGGTCCGTGTCAATCAATGTTAGATGAATTTCCACAAACTATAATTTCTGGTGAAGCAAGGCGTTTTTGTTCGAAATGGTATGAAAATTATAAAAATTGGTTGGAATATAGTGAAAAGACGAATAGGGTATATTGCTTTGTTTGTTACTTATTCAAAGAGATTGGTCAAAATGACGCATTTACAAGTGAAGGCTTTAATTCTTGGCATAAAAAGGAAGACTTAAGGAACATGTTGGTGAACTAAATAGTTTCCACAAGGCTGTTAAAAAATATGAAGACTTGCAAAATCAAGATCAAGCTACATGTTTTGCATTTGAAAAGAGGACTAACAAGGAGAAAGTTGACTATAGAATCCGATTGCATGCTACAGTTATTGTTTCTAAAGCTTTACTTAACGGCGCCTTATCATTCCTTGGCCATAATGAGTCTGAAAAGTCATATTACAAAGGGCATTTCTTGGAGTTGCTACAATTATTGGGTGAGATCAACAAATCAATTGGGAAAGTTATATTACAAAATTCCCCAAAGAATAGCCAAATGACGTCTCCACAAATTCAGAAATAGGTCATTAATTATTTTGTTCAAGAAGTACCAAAACAAATTTTTGAAGAACTTGGTGATGATGTATTTTCTATATTAGTTGACGGGTCTAGGGATGCTTCTAAGAAGGAACAAATGGCTTTGGTGTTGAGATATATGTATGAATTGGGACTTGTTAAAGAACGGTTTATTGGTTTAGTTCATGTCAAGGATACGACGGGCTTATCTCTTAAACATGCTATTGATGAATTATTTGCTCGAGAGTTTAACTAAGGTTAGATGTCAAGGATATGACGGGGCAAGCAATATGGCAGGTGAGATTAATGGTTTAAAGTTTAATTTTGAAAGAAAATTCTTCTGCTTATTTTGTACATTGTTTTGCTCACCAACTTCAACTAGTTGTTGTGGGTCTTGCGAATAAACATGAAGAAATTTGGAGATTTTTTGAAGAGGTGTCGACTTTGACAAATGTGGTTTGTGCATATAGATATGATTAAGGAAAGTCAAAAAGAAAAATTGAAATAAGCTAATGGTCGTGAAGAAGATGAAACCGGGAGTGGTTTAAATCAAGAGCTTTCCTTTGCAAGAGCCGAATATACATGTTGGAGCTCTCATCATAAAACACTAACCCGTGTTCTTCAATTGTATATGCCGGTTATTGAAGTGCTTGAATATATTAGAAACCTCGATGACACTAATGTGAAACAAAGACAAGCAAATGGAATTTGGAAATACATGAAGACATATGATTTTGCATATTATTTGCAGTTGATGAAGTATGTATTGGGGATTGCTAATAATTTGTCTCAAAGTCTTCAAAGAAAGGATCGAGATATAGTTAATGCAATGGAGATCGTTAAAGCAACTAAGCAAGAACTATAAGCATATACACTTAATGGATTTGATTCACTTTTGAAAGAGGTAGCATCTTTTTGTGAAGAAAATGAGATTGAAGTGGTCGACATGGATGATCAACATGTTGATCCGAAATATAAAAGAAAACCAATCATCATTATTATGAGTTTGAGAATTTCAACACAGTGTTAGATACGCAAATTCAAGAGCTTGACAATCGTTTTAACGAGGTAACCACTGAATTGCTTATGTGTATGGGTAGTTTGAGACCGGATGGCAACTTTAGTGCATTTAATGAAGACAAGATGTTAAGGCTGGCGGAGATGTATCCGGATGATTTTAGCTATGAACAAAGAGAAAATCTTAAGCATGAGCTCCGCATATACATTGCTAATATAAAAGAGGATAAAAGGTTTTTCAATATGAATGGTATATCTAATCTTGAAAAAAAATGGTTGAAACAAAGAAACATCTTGGATATCCGTTAGTCTAGCGTTTGTTGAAACTAGTATTAGTTTTGCCGGTTGCAACGGCAAGTGTTGAGAGATGTTTCTTCAATGAAGCATGTGAAGACGGATTTGCGCAATCTGATGGGTGACGATTATATGAATGATGCTTGTTTTTTTATCTACGAACCGACATAAACTTTTCTCGCATTTCTGGCATATTCAAAGCGCGTATGGAACAATTATAATATGTAATATCTTTTCTATTTAATATGACTTTGTATTTTATTGAATATTGATGATGTACTTTTGTTATGATGGTGAATGACCGATCTGACCCGACCCATTTAGGCCCGAAAACTTGACGCCGGAAAAAAATCAAGTACCGAAAAATCCCGAACCCATAAGAAGAAATTCCTGGCTTCGCCACTGGGTAAACAAATAAATGAATTTAAATGTAGGGAAAATTCCCAAAATGTCCCTATTTTGGAAAGAGATTTCCATTTTGTCCCTCAAACTTAATAATTCTAAAAATATCCTCTTCTAACTCATCTTTGACCATGCATTAGGAAATCTAACACGTCTTTAACGACGTGTTAGTATAACACGTCGTCAAAGACGTGTTAGATTTCCTAACACATAGTCAAAGATGAGTTAGGCTTCCAAACACATTGTCAGGGACGTGTTAGCATCAAATATATAGTTAAAGACATGCTAGTCATTTGTTTGTTTGTTTTTTTTATATTATATTATTATAGCTAATTTTACTTATATTTGGTTTTTCTTTTATAACTTCTAATAAAAAATTTTTTATATTATTTAGAATATATCGACGAGACATGCTTATTTTTATCTACGGACCGACATAAACTTACTCCAACTCGAGCCGTGTCAAATCAATATCAAAATGTTTAATAAAATTTGACCCCGCATGACTTTAAATAAAATTTTTGTCAACATGTAAATAAAAATACGCATGTCTTTTCGGTATATTCGAAATAATATAAAAATTTTTATATTAGAAGTTATAAAAGAAAAACCAAATATAAGTAAAATTAGTTATAGTAATATAATATTAAAAAAAAACAAACAAAGGGCTAACATGTCTTTGACTATATGTTTGATGTTAACACGTCGTTGACCATGTGTTTGGAGACCTAACTCATCTTTAACCATGCGTTAGGAAATCTAACACGTCTGTAATGATGTGTTTTGAAATCTAACACGTCTTTGACGACGTGCTATACCAACACATCATTAAAGACGTGTTATATTTCCTAACGCATAGTCAAACATGAGTTAGAAGGGGACATTTTTTGAATTGTTAAGCTTGTAGGACAAAATTTGAATCTCTTTTTTAAAATAGAGCTATTTTTGGAATTTTATGTTTCATATTCAAGAATCAAGAATAAAGAAATGTTATATACTAGCTTCCTATCCTGATATCAAAGTAGGAAAGCTAAAAAAATAACTTATAAAGAAATATGTACGTTAAGATCTCAACTTGTTTGTATTGTATCAAAATATTATCCTTATTTTGTTTAAGGAAATTTAACGTACAAATTAAATTAACGTACTAACTGTGAGAATCAAATAGTGCAATTATATATACAAGTAGCGTAATTATGTAATGCATCATAGTTTAATTACACTATACTATAATTACTTTATGTTGTATAGATAATTATATTATTTGATTCTCACAGTTAACACGTTAATTTAATTTGTATTTGATCCAAACCCATTTTATATAAATATTGTTAAACTAGTAGTAGATATATATGCCAAATCATGAATGAGATAATCATAAAGTATTTGAGGTAAGGGGATGGTTCAGGAGAGAAATGAGATTACCGCGAGATATACGAGAAATAAATATGGGCAACTAGTTTTATTTTAGGTTTTAAATGCTTAAAAATAAATGAGAAAAATATTAATAGATGCTCTCTCTTCAATTAATATAACTAATAAATATAATAATTATCTAATCAATTAATATAACTAATCAAACTACTATAATTAGAAAAATTAAGAATTCATTTATTTTTATAACTTATTTTTTCTCTCTTGAATTTTTATCCTACACAAGTACAATTTATTCATACATTAAAATTTCTTTCTATCCAAAACCAATTTCTTTTAACTCTATATACTAATATCCATCAACACATAGTTACATTGTGATGAATAATACAAAAAACTATTTTACACGTGTTTGCATTAAATATCATCAAAAAAGTACATAACCTACACAAAAACATATAACCTACACCTGTTCTAAGAATAAGAAAACATATAACCTACACACGAAAACATATAACCGATACACAAAATTCAGCATCAATAAACTACACACGTACACGAAAACGTATAACCTACACACGAAAAACATATAACTTACACTCAAAAATTTTATCCTACATAAATAAAATTTATTCATACATTAACAAGTGTAGGTTATATAATTTTGTGTAGTTTGTATATTTATTGTTTATATTTAATGGACACATTTGTATGATTTTTTTTATTATTATTTATCACAATAATTTTCTAAGTATATAAATTGAAAAAAAATATTATGTTTTGATATTTATTGTTAAAAATTACGTGTTGATATATGCTAATAAATTGAGTGAAAATAAATTGTTTTTTAATAAAAAGAAATAGTATTATATAAATAAATTGTATTTTGTTGGCTAAATGAAGAAGGAGTAAATAAATTACATATAAAACTAAATTAGTGTTTTTATCTTTTTAATTATTATAGTTAAATTAGTTATGTATATTAATTAGACCTTCCGCATCAAGGCCATCCATAGCTTATGTGGAGGAAATTTGTGAGAAGAATGGAAAAGACAAGTGTTGTGGAGGTTGATGTGAAGGTCATCCATCCTTAAAGATCCTTCATCAAGGATGGTGGTTTGTGGGTCCTACATGTTGGTGATATGAAAATTATGAGGTTGTTTGTGGGAAGAATGAATATGTTATTGTTGTAGGTAAAAGTGTTTGTGAAAAAAATAAATAGAAAGTTGACGTGGCACGCTGACTAGGCTGTTTGTAGAGAAAATGACTCTGAACTGATGTGGACGGTCTTAGAGAGAGATTTATTATGGTTAATTAGTTGCATTAATTGAAGAGAGAGAATACATTTATTGTTGCACTTACATTTTTTTCATTTATTTTTAAACATTTAAAATCTAAAATAAAACTAGTGGTCCATATTCATTCATCGCATTTCTCACAGTAATATCATTTCTCTCTTGAACTTAAACCTTTGAGGTAATTGTCATCATATTCATTTATAAACTAAGCAATACCCGGTTAACAATCAAAGAAAATTAGCAACTAAACAAAATTTGGCAGAAATATAAAGGGCAAATACTATAAAAAACCAATATAATTTTTGTTTGTTCTCATTAAAGTCCTTTAACAAATTTTTGCACATTAAGTCTTCCTACATGTAAAATTTGAACAAAAATGTGACATAACTTATAAATACAATATATAATTGATTTTTTTTTTTGCTTACATATAGGAGAAAGTGAATATGATGTTATTAGCCAGCTAATTTAAACTTATATGGGAAACCCATTAAAACATATATCTGTTTGATAAAATCAACAAAAAAATAAAATAAAATAATCAAGCCCTTTTAAGATTCATTTCACTCCATCAATTGTTGCGTACTGTGTTGGTGTCTTCTTTGTCTATTATTCATTGCTATATTCACAGGTCACAAAACTCCTTTTTTGTCTTACAACTTCACAAATGTAAGAGCCTCTTTTTTCTTATTTAGGTTTGAGGCTTCTCGTTCGTAAAGCACATGTTAGTCACATATGTTTCAACATAATCTTTATCAATTCAACTCATTTGTTTAGGGATTAAAAAATTAATATCCATAAAGATTATATGAAAAACGGAGAACATTTTTGAAAATTAATGAATGAATGTAACAGTTCATCATGAGGGCATATTTTTTTGCTTTAGTTATATCCCCAATCAAATACAAAAGAATTTTATTATAAAAAGCACGAAAGCACATATAGATATGCTCAATCTATATAATTATATATAAACACTTCCATTGCAAAATTGTGGATTCGTAATAGGTTCTTGAAATTTGTTAAAATTACCAACCGGAAAAAGGAATATTATTTATATCTTGAATTGTTTTTTTAAGTTATATCACATTTTTGTTCAAATTTTACATGTTAAGTGACTTTAACATGTAAAAATTTATTGAATGACTAATGACAAAACAGAGTATATGTTGGTTTCTTATGTTTTAGGCATGAATTATGCTCTTAGGGAAATAAAGTTTGATATAAACATGCAATAAAGAAGGAAGATGCGGGACCATGTTGGATTAGTGTGAATGTCGCTACGTGGTGGGCATCCATCAACCTCTCCCTTTGTACAACTTTAAATACTTGATGAACAATAAACACCTTACAGGGTTTGTTATTCTATATGGTATCATAGTTCTAAGGTTTTATTTATTTTTATTTTTTCCTCTTCCTTTTATCCCTCTCCTTGCAACATAAATCTTGATTTGTTATTGACTAGTGAAAATTATGGCTTGCGATATCAATGCAGTGAAAATTATTGAATATATTTTGGTCAACCAATCGGTCAATGTCGGCAAGTAATCTGTATTCGAGACGAGAGTTTCGGTGCACGCGTTTAGCTTCAACAGGAGAGAGCTTCTAGAATATTTATTATTTTGCTATAAAGAGGGACTTGTCTTATCTTTGTTTGTGTTGTTTTTTCTATGGTGTAATCAGCCAACCAAATGAAGCTCACCTTGGGTGGGGTCGATTCGTTTAATATTATCAATATTTTAAACCAATTGCGGAGTTGTTTATTATTCTTTATCTTATCTTTAAATTATATGTTCGATCGTTTGATTTAACCGCACCCGTCTCGATCGCTTATCAAGAACAAAATTTGTTCGATGCTAGATCCGGTTTTAGGGACCTACAAAATGGTATCAGAGTGGGTCGAATCAACTTATTCAACTTTGTTCTTGATATTCTAGTTCTAATTCCGCGATTACCTGAACTGAGACGTTAAATTTCTTGAAGTTTGGGAAATAAAGTTTGGTGTTTGGAAATAAAAGTTTGAAGATTTGGGAAAATAAATGTGCTCAAAGTTCGTCTTGTTTGTTGATATGAATTCTCAGTCCCGTTTAAAGGCGAAGGGTGGCCAGTGGCCTCGCTCGAACGGAGGTAACTGTGTCGGGTTTTAGTTGGTTGGTGAGTCTGGTGGTGCTAGGATGAACAAGGGCAGAGGTTATGGTTCACCTGAAAGCGGATGTTGACTTTCCAACGACAGGCACACCATTTTCTGTGGGGTGACGGATGATAATTTCCTGCGAGATGACCTCATGATTGCACGACGACGTAAAAATTGGTGGCGCTTGGTGATGATGGAAGGGGGTGATGTGGAGTTGGGCTTTGGTAGCCGGAAACCGGGTCTTCGGTGGGTTATGTGACATTCGTTATTTTTCAAACCCGAAAACGCGACCGATTTTAAATTTTTGGTTTTGTATATAAATATATAGATGATTATCATTACAGAACTCTTAAATTATTTAAGAACTTTAAGAAACTTTTAATAACTAACGTTTTTTATAAAAAAATTTGTATGTTAATGTTATTTGAGTGTAGTTTTATCACTTTTTATATTTACATTTACGATTACAATTATGAAAATTAATTTTTACACATATCCAAATTTTTATTTGCATATATGTAAATTTGTTATTACATAAAATTTACACATCTGTAAACTTGTGATTTATATATAATAAAATTTTTTTATATAAAATATGGTAAAACTAGTCTCAAACAATGTTAATATATGAAAAAAAATAAAAAAAAATGTTTGGTTGTTATGAGTTTCTAAATGTTCTTAACTTTTTTGGAGTTCTGAAATGATACTAACCCCATATATATATATATATATATATATATATATATATATATATATATATATATATATATATATAAAGTTTCGTTTAATATAGTTTATATTCGTCGTTAAATCGACCCGATTTATAGTTCACGCGTATTCTTATTCATCGCTAATATTCACAATGATTTACGTTTATCGTTCGTTCGATTTCTTTCATTTATCCAATTCACGAAACTCCGGGATTTAAGTTCTTAGTTAAACGATCTTCAAACAATACGAATATTATATAACAATACTATCCAAGTATTTAAACATTTATTCCATTTTTTTATCACGTTTCAAAGTTCAGGATCCAATTCATAAATTTCTCTTTTTATCTTTTAGTTTTAAAACATTCGAAGTATAAGGATCAATGTTGTAAATAAAGTTTATATGAAAGGAAAGTTGAGGGGCCGGCTAACTGAAATTTTGAATTTAAAATATATTAAACTAGTTTTTACTCGGCGCGTTGCGCCAGGACAATTGGGATATGTTTATATACGCCTCCCGTCCCGTTGCGTTGTGATGGTGCATTAATGCGGATTTCTTTGGTATGGGTTAAGTTTCTTAAGATACTGACACTAAATTAAAAAAATAATGTGTACGCTAACACATAAACAGTAGCGACGCTCGTATAACTAAAAATTAACAAGTTAAAAAGTTCGGTCGGTGTCGATTACGTTCGTAATGGTACCATAATTAAACACAAAAATAACACGTCCAATTAACAAATAAAAAATTAAAATATTTATAACAATGCTTATTCGGTCAATAAAACCCGAGCATTACGATGGCGAGTATATGCGAATTCGGTAAGTATTTGTTATGTTCGTTACAGTATAACCAAAAAAAAAAGTAAAAAATAAATTCGCCAAATTAACATATAAAAAAACAAAATATTTAAAATGACTTTATTCGGTCGGTAAATCAGAGTCTTGCGGTCCCCGGTGTTGTGGCGGTGAGTTGGTAAAACCTGGACGTTGGTGAAACACAAACGTTGTCAGTCCCAGGCGTTGCAGCGGTAAGTCGACGTAAATTAGGTTGGTTTCGAACATTCGATTACATTCGTTAAGTAAAAAAAGGTCATAAAATCGGGCGATGGTAAACATGAGTGTTGTCGGTCTCGGACATTGTAGCAGTGAGTCGTCGTGAATTTGATCAATTTCAGTAACGTTCGTTACGATATCGGAACTACAATAATATATATATATATATATATATATATATATATATATATATATATATATATATATATATATATATAAAAGTTGGTGTGCCCAACGGTTTGGTGCCACTTGGACTAATAGAAGGTCTAGCGGCACCAAAGTTTGGAATTATTCTATATTAATAATTAATAAAATTGCCCAACCCACCCTTCCCCTAACCCACGGTTTCCAGCCTACGGCTACAGCAACACACTTCCGGAAAGTCCATAGACACCACATAACGCATAATCGATCTCAATTAAAAGCTTGTAACAACTTATAGACTATAACAGAAACCAAATTATCGGTCATAACTCATTATAACGACTAAAAGATGCGTAATATTATCGTAAAAATGGCCAAAACCGTCGGCCATTATTCTAACCGAGTATCAAAACCCCTAACATAGATTTAATAAACATATAACGGATTGTAGGAATTAAAATCTAGGGTTTTTAGATAGTGAGGATGAACTTTCAATATATAATATATATACTTTTGTTTCTGGTGTCTTAACAACAAGAAAGTTAGAGCAACTGGTTAGTTTGTGTGACCGTAAACTGGAAGACCCTGGTTTAAACCCGGGCCAGTTTGTTTATTTTTTTTATATCATTTTTCTTTATTATTTTTTAATCAAAATAAATTATTAAATATTGTTAAAACCAAGTTAACTTATTAAAATCAAATAAATTTTTTATAAAATATAAATTATCATTTTCAATTAAAACCCAATCTTTACGTTCGTTAAACCATTACAACTAAATTATTTTTCGTTACTAACTTTAAAATTCGTTAATCGTTAAATTTCCATTGCATTAAATTTAATTCAATAACAAAATTCATTAAACTTTTGATTTATTACATTTCTTTTGTTAAACCGTAATTCGTTAGCTTTTGATTCGCAAACTCTAATTCATTAAACTTTAATTCGGTAAAATTACTTGGTTAATTTTATAACACGTTAAATTGATGATAAAATTTCTGATAAAAATTCATACCTCAAATTTTCCCATATTAATATTAGATTATTAAAGTTATATATATTAAAATACTATAGTTCGTTATAAATTCTGTTAAAGTTAAATATAATAACGCCATAAAATGCTAATAAAATATATTAAATTAGTGTAATATCCCATTAACTAAATATATATAACTTTTTCAATCCCGATAGTTAGATTTTGTTGTGTTTTAATTATAGTCCGAGAAGTTCAATCATTTCGGATTCTTTAATGCACATTCGGTTGCTTCAGTTTCGTTATCATGCTTTCGGTTTTCATTGCAATGTATGTCTTCAATTTCAAGGTGAGTTTCTCACACCCCCTTTTACCCTTTTATTACTTTTGAGGGTAGCATATGTATCCTATAAACTTCAAGTATTTACAATTTCGCTTACAAACTACAATTCATTATATGGACTTGTGTGTTTATTTGCTTGCTTGCTTACGTGCGTTGATTTCAAGTGGTTGCATTAATAAGTATGATCATACGCCCCTCTTTGAATTCAGGACCATTGTTTCGAGTGGAAAAGGGACCCCCAATCTGAGTACGTTGGTTGTTACAGACTGGAAGGGACATTGCATGCGCTTTAGTTACAGTTCTCAAAAGTTTCATGGAATTGTATGATTTTTACGTATTATATCAAAATGTGTGAAGTCACCAACTATTCATATAGTTGACATTATTTTATACATATGCTACAGGTACAAACTAGATGATGATACTTGGAGAAGACACTAGACTTAGGTTATTCAAACAAACGGACAAATTGCTTTGTTGTATTTATTTTCCTTGTATTTCTTGTATAAACTTGTGAATTTAAAGTACTAATAAATTAATGATAATATTGTCACTTAATAGTGTCACATGTATTTTAAACAATCTAACGTCACACTCGGGCGTTTCCGCTTAATCCGGGGTGTTACAGGTTACCTGACGGCTGACCTCCGGCAGCCATGTCGGCTCACACACCATCAATCATCACATCTTAACCTCTTGTTTTCGTTCCAACCTTACACACTTGATTTTAAGCGTGGTTTCTAGATAGATCTACTATTGTGAAGGTTATTAACTGTGGTTGGTGGCGGCGGCTGTAGTGGCAGGTGCCCCGTGACCTCTGATGTGTTGTTAATGTACGGCGGGTGATGTTGTCGGATTACGGCTTTACGGTTGGGATTTTCCGGTGGCAGGTGGCTATGGAGGAAGTCGTGGCAGTGGTTACAGTGGTGGTCGTCGTGAAGGAGATCGTTATGGTGGGAGTCGTGACGGTGGTTGTGGAGTTTTTGTGGCTGGAAATTAGGTTTCCGGCGACTGGTCACCGTTGGTCTAGTGATGACGGCTGAAGCTTCATTTGTCATATGTATATTTTTTTGGTGCCCTAAATTTTAAAGGGAAGTGGACTTGGGCTGAAAATGGGTCCTGGGCCAGCTGGATTATTTTGTTTTGGACCTGGTTATCGGGCCAGTTTACTTCATGTTTAAGTTTGGGCCAGAAGTTAAACACTCAAATCATTGTCTAATTTATTTGGGCCAGTTGTGTGAAGAAGTTTGGGCTTGTGTTTGTGAAATATTTTGGGGTCAATGGATTATTGATTGGGTTGACCAAGGTAAGTTAAAATCAGTTGGGTTTTCGTTATTTTTTGATCGAGTGTTCAAAGTTTGTTATTTATATTTTTTTTCAAGAAGTTTGGGAAGTTGCATCCGTGCGGTGAGTTTCGAACAAATTGGATTTGGATTGGAAGAGGAAATAATAAGTTTGGTCATTCGATCGGTGAAGTTGATAATTTGAGATCGATTTGTGGATGTTCAAGCTAATCTTAACCTATATAGCTTAAGATCTGAGATGGATAAAGAAGCTAGAACTCCTTCATAAATGAAATTAGATAAGTCATATCTTGAGAGGGTGAATTGAAACAAAGAGCCTTCGGCTTTTATTGAGTGATTAGTAAAGATGTGTGACACAGTTTAACAATTGATATCATAAGTCAGGAGGTGATTGTAAGGCCAAAAGTTGTGACTTACGATATCAATGTGGCGAACCTTATTAAATATATTTTGGTCAACCAATCGGTCGATGTCGGCAAGCATTCCGGATCCGAGACAAGAGCTTCAGTGTACACGTTTATCTTCAATGGGAGAGAACTTCTAGAATATTTATTATTTTGCTATAAATAAGGACTTCTATTGTCTTTGTTTGTGTATGTTTTCTATGCTGTAATCAATCACCCAAGGGGAGCTCACCTTAGGTGGGATTGGTTCGTTTAATATTATCAATCTTTTAAACCGATTATGGAGTCGTTCATTATTTTTTATCTTAACTTTACATCATATGTTCAATCGTTTGATTACACCGCACTCGTCTCGATCGCTTGTCAAAAACAAAACCTGTTCGATGTTAGACCCGGTTTTAGGGACCTACACTGGTCATACACTTTCAATGCACACATACTCCTTCATGTAAATTATAATTCATACTTTCCTAAAAGAGTAACAATAAAATGTGTTGGTCTTGTAGTAAGGCTCACATGTGCTAAGGCTCTTCTTGTTCTTCATCATTTATCACATAGGTGTCACATTAACTTTTTCTTCATTACTTAACCTATATCGCTATGAGGTATGAAATCATTTAATTTCCATCATTCTTCATTTTCTATTTTTTTATTTCATCTTTATTTAATAATTTTAATACTATTAATAATTATATTTAATATTTTAATTATTTTTATACTATTAATAATTATATTAATATTATTAAATAAAATAAAAAATACAAAAATTAAAAATTAATATAAACATCCATCTTCTTCGACCTAAAACTAAAACACCTAGAACCCACCTCCCTACCACCCAGGGGCAAAGCTCTTTGGGGACCTAGAGTGGTCAGGTCACCGCCGTTTTTCGGTTAGTAGAGTAAATTTCATGATTTTTCTTGAAAAATTTTATAGGTATTTAGCGTGGTCACCCCCGAGGTATTTTTCAAAAAGCTACGGCCACCACTGATTTTTTTATATACAATACCCCATCGTTTGATTTTTTTTATTAAACCTCGTAGTTTTTATAAACAAAAGTTACGAAATAGTATGGTGTCAGTTGAGTTGGGTTGGTGTGTTAGCGTGTTGAGATTCTTCAACCCTAACCCAATCCATCTTTTTATTCTTTCGTTTCGTGTCGACCCATTTAAATTCGTGTCGTGTTTGGGGTGTGTTTTGGGTCAACCCATTTTACATTTATATACAAGTATGAGTAATACCTATTGACTTGGTAATAAATTAAACAATTAATTATTCTTCTTCATAAAAACTTGTTAATAATTTGTTATAAATCTAATTGTTTTTGTGTATTTATATCTCATCCCTAATTAATAAACTTAGCTTCACATATTTAGCTTAAGATAAAAACAAACGAATGAAATAACTAGAGAATAGATAGTTAGAACTAATAAAATGAAAATGTTATAAGTAAAAAGTAGATAAAATAGTGTAAAAAAATTAGTTTTAATTTTAAAAGTTAATTGATATATATGAAAAATTAAAAATGTATGTATTTAACTTTAAAATTTAAAACTTCTTATCTCTAAAATTAAAATATTAATTTCTCTAAAATTGTTAATTGGGTTAACATGTCAACCTACTTTTTAACGGGTTGGTTTGGGTTGACCTATTTTTTAAACATGTCGGGTTCGGGTTGACCTGTTTAAGAAAACAGGTCGTGTCAGCCCATTCAAAACCTATATTTTTTCGTGTCGGGTTTCGTGTCGTGTCGCGAATTAACACCCCTGCAAAATAGTAGTCTAATAGTAAACAACTTTGTTTTTATAAAACTCAAAATTGGAGGGGGCTATTTGTAAAAATAAAAACTTATTTAAACAACATAAAAAAATGGGGATTGATTAGGTTTTAGATTTTGGAAACTAATAAACCTGTTACCTCACCTCACTTGTGCCCTATTCCTGGCCATCGGAGACCACCAGCCATGGCCATCCGCGTCCACCGCCTACCGTCGCCGTTGCTCAGCCCTATCAATAAGGTAATAATTCATCTTTTTGTTGTTGTTAAACATTGTATTGCATTTATATTGATATTATTCAAGGTTATAACATTAGATTTTGTAACTGTGAAATTGAGGATTTGGGGAAATTGATCAACTAAGCATATAATTGGCATTATATGACGAAATTTTAGTTTAACTCACCCAATTTAATCTTCTTAATTAAGTAAGATGTCAGAAGAGTATCCCGCAAATAGCTTGGTGGTTTACATAGAAAAAGAAATTACTGAAACATTTGATTCAAAATCCATAATTGAGTAATTCAAAGGTCTTAAAGATCGTTGAACTGCTTTGTAATTCTTCTTCTAGGTACTCACCCTTCTCCTTGTATTATTATGAATATTTTAGGCCTTTATTGGTTAAAAAATTATCTAATTTTTTTCTTTTTTTATTGTAAGAACATTCATTTGAATGAACGAAAAAAAATAGATATATAGATGTCATGTTGTTTGATCTGATCCGAACCAAAACGCCGGCACGAACCGAATCGTCGACCCGAAAATTTTTGGGTCAGTGACTTCGGTTACCCTCGTGACGAAGCCCAAAGTTCGCCAATCTACCACCATCACCGATCTAGCCACCATACACCACCGTCCACCACCTTCTTTCTTCCTTCCAAAATGTGTGTGTATATATATATATATATATATATATATAGAGAGAGAGAGAGAGAGAGAGGTGGAATACATAGAGTGAGAAACCAAAAAAAAGAAAAAGATTGCTATGTAGTGTGAGGTTCATGAGGGTGCTCATTCCCTTCATGCCACTAGTGAGACGGTGAGTAGTGTGCTAACGGCGCCTCTCTGTAATATGTTGTCCACGTAGGACAATTTAGAGATCCTCAACCACACCCCATAGCCTAAGGATATTACTCGGGGCTAATGTGGAAGTTTTTCATTTAAAGTTTGTTAAATTGCCGGCTTCAACGTCCTAAGCTTAACAACTTGAATTATGATCTCAAGTTTAACAATTTGGTTAAATTTAATAAGAATAATAATTAGTTTTGATAAAAGAGGGGCATATCGTAATTGTTTTATCCACGCTACATTATAAATTTTATCTAAGTTTACAACACATACTTACTATATGGGATCGATGACAAAACAAACTAATACTAACCGTGTTCCCTCTTTGCACATGTTAAAAGGAAATAGTTTTATAACATTCTAGTCAGGGTTTACTTTTAATTTTTTATTTTTTTAAACGACGAATTTCTATCGTATAAGAGACTTGGACCCAAGATCTTTCACCCTTAAGAACTTTGACTTTAGTAATGTGCACCAACCCCATTGGTTTTTCGGGGGTAGGGTTTATTTATTTATTATTATTATTATTATTATTATTATTATTATTATTATTATTTATGTTTGTTTCTAGAATTGTGAAGACGAAAGTAAAGGGGTAATAATGGAAATGCAATAGAAGCAGTACAGGGACAAAGAGGAAACTCAGGGGGCATTTAAGTCCGCGTTCAGAATCATATATGTCATGTCCCTCTCTCTTATCTCTCTCCCACTCTCTCTCTCTATCTATCCATGCTGTAACAAACATCCCGAATTCTAATCCTATGGTCAAAACTCCACCTTTCTCCTCTCTCTGATCAATATATCCCTACACACTGTTGAATTGCGTCATTTACGTCGAGATAATAATAATACTAACAATAATGCTTCATTCTTCAAACGCGCGACTCTCTGTGCGTGTTTTCTGACTTCATTTCATGTTACTTTCATCACCTGCTTCAAGGCTTTATTAAGATAGCATCAAGTTGTTTTTGTCACTACAACAAACCCTAGCTTTTAGATCTCTCTTTCAAGGTACACACTTTACGTCCCATTCTATTAACTGAAGAAATTGTTCTTATTCTTATCATCACATGATTTATCCTTTCGGTTATGTTTTTCTTTTTTTTTTTTAGGTTTTTGTGTGATCTATCTAAAGCGGTTTTTAAAGTTTAACTACTTCAAAAACAAAAAGGTGAGATTACTGTCAAAAACGTTGAATTTAAATTTTATGCATAAATAAATTTATGTGTATGAAATGATGAATTGAGTTAATTAATTTGATTCAGTTCTTTGGTTTATTTCTAGCAAGTTTGTTTGTTTCCAGCAGTTATATGCATCCAAGTTGATGTATCTGATCCGGATTTGAGTCGATTTATGTGTCAGTTTTAACCTATTTATCCTCTTGTGGTTGTGGTTTTTAATTTGTGTGCTCCTCAACTTTTGATGATAATATGGACGTCTGAGATCTGATCTCTATCACATCAACGTGACTCGATCCAGTTATCACCAATCTATTTTTATTTTTTAACGCCAAAGTTACAAACTCGTATATGATTTAGTTTATTAATTGAAAATATTATAATCTTTGTGCAGTGGTTTTGAAATATGTATTCAGTTGTGAAGGTGAAAGAAAAGATGTCAACAAATTCTCCATGTGCCGCTTGCAAGTTCTTACGTCGAAAATGCACACAAGAATGCGTTTTCGCACCCTACTTTCCTCCCGACCAGCCTCAAAAATTCGCCAACGTGCACCGAGTCTACGGAGCCAGCAATGTTGCCAAACTCCTCAATGACCTCCCCGCCACACAACGAGAAGACGCGGTTAATTCGTTGGCTTATGAAGCCGATGCAAGGCTTCGCGATCCGGTCTACGGCTGTGTAGGGTTAATATCGGTCCTACAACACCGGTTAAAGCAGGTTCAAAGGGATTTAGAAACCGCTAAGCGCGAATTGGCTAATTACATTGGGCCATCCGCGGTGCTCCCTATTTTGAACCAAGGGTTTATCCAACCGTCGGTGCTACCTTACAACATGCCCCCAGAGCCGGTTTTAGGGTTGACCGGCTCTAGGGGCTTCAGAGATGTTCAGGTTCACCAACAACAACAAATGATTGGCGCTGCTGGTGACCGAGAACACTCGGAGGTGTTAAGGTCTGCTGACCTTCTAGGGTTTAACAGTGGATTTGATGCGGTGACTGGTGGCGAGTTCAGCCACACAGCCACCGCTACTGCAACGGCTGCCGCAGCCGTGGCACCATGTTTATCATTGGGTGGCTCTTATGATAATAATAATAATAATAACATGTATCAGATTCAACATCACCCAGCTCATCATCTCCAGCATCTTCAGCTGTTTCTTCAGCAACAACCGCTGCCACCGCAGAGAGCGGAGTAGTCCGACGGTGGGGGGCGTTGACCGTGTTACTTTTTGTCGTACTTTGCTTAGTTTTCCATTCCTAGTTTAAATCAAAGTTTAGTTTTAGATTTTTTTTATATTTATAATTTTATGTTTAGTTTTATGTGAATCAACTGCTTATCTACTAAATTGTTGAATTTGGTGGCTCGTTATTTAATTCATATTTATATTGCTTTAATTTATCGTTTACATAATCCCTACAAATCCATGCATTGCCTCGATATGGTAATTATTTACTGGTTTTTCCAAATTTATGATATTAAAAGTTTTATACTAAATCGAGCCCAATTAGTAAAAATGTAATACGTATATGCTCTTTATGATAGAATGGAATCGATAACCTTAATATAACGGTCGGCCAAATTTTAAAGGCGGATAGCATGTAACAAGCCGAGTTCTATAATCCTAACTTGGTGATGGTGTCAACAAACTTTAATAATCGATGTTTATTGTCACTTGTCACTTTACTGTGATCCGTTTGAAAGTAATATGTATCAAAATTTATATTATTTCTTATGTGTTTTTTAGATTTTATGTAACTTTTCTGTGACTTGATGTTCTAACATCACGTCAGTCTTATTTACATATCTTTTTTTGTACAGCTTGAGATGAGAAAGAAAAGACTGATCTATCGAAATTGTTGGCAATTATTGGAACTTTACTTAAGATCTATACATCATCTTATTGTCCTACTTATTTACTTTATCAAAATAGGGTACTTTCCCTTGCTTTATAAAATAGACGAATTAAAGTTTGCATGCATAGTAAACAATGTAACATATAGGTTATAAAACTCATTTAGAAAATCATATGCTATATATTTTATGATTTTATCAAACATGTGTACTAATATAACCACCTAGTTTGTTTGTAACAATGTTAGAAACAATTATAAAACTGATTTAATAAAATAAAAAGTACAAAACATATAAACAAAGTTATAGACGTTTTATGAGACAGTGTGACATATGATTAGCATTAAGTAAAGATCATGAAAAAGTGATATAAAATGAGGTAGAGGGAAGATGCGTAATTAATGCAAAAGGAAGGGTAGTTAATTGGAATTATTGTCTTTTCCACAGGCATGAATATGATGCGTCATAGTCAGTAATCATAACCATAACCTGTACGTATGCTTCTATTTCTGTTCATAAATTGGTAGTTGGAATGAAATTAAACCCACCCCTTTTCCTTGCTTCTTTTTCCGGTTAAATTATTCTCTTATGTCATTCAATTACATTTATTATCGTTTATAATCCCCTCAATCATTTTCTTAATTCTTTAAGACTATCATTTCAATTTTATTATATGTTTTAAACAACAAATTTATTGTGAAAATTGAAACTTCGTTCACCCTTCACTAGTCACCGATCTTTATCTGGTTTGTAGTGAAACCAAACTCGATCAAACCTAAACAAAATTAAGTTGACAAAATTTATTTTCAAAGCAGCTAATGACTTTTCATTCTTTAGAAGTAATCAAATCGAAAAGGATCTAATCGTGGGTTGACAAGTAGTTTGTTAGGCAGACAAAACACCATGTAGCCTACATGCGTACATAGAAATATAGAATAACACATTGGTTGGGAGGGGGGGGGGGGGGGTACTAAGTCAGCAAAATGTTTACACATACCGTAGCCAGCTACAAAAGAGTTGGAACGAAACTGACACTTGTGTAGCCGAACAGTTGGTAATCCGGCTGTCTTCTAGCCATGACTGAGTTGGCTCCTCTATTGCCGGTAGGGGTGTTTACGGTCCAGTTTTCGCGGTTTTTAGGTGAAACCGTGAACCAAACCATTAGTAATGGTTTTTTTTACTGAAAAGCGAAACCAAACCGTTGAAAATTAAAACCAAACCAAACCAAGCCAAACCGTTATTAACGGTTTGGTTCCGGTTTGGTTTCACGGTTTAGGCTTCAATAATGAATTGAAGTAATTATCCTAAAAACCAACGGCTATTATAATTTGGTATGTGCCAAACTATTGGTCGTATCCACTTAGCCATGAACTCATTCAGCATGCAACGTGGGCTGCTTTATTTTAGTTATTATGCGTTTTGTTTATTTGTTAGTTATCTTAAGTAGTGGGGTTAGTGGTCTATGTTTTAAAAATGACATTCTATGTTTCCGTTTAAGATTATGAATGAAGAAATGAATTAAAATGGTCTAACTTTCTCTCTAATGTTCTTGATCTGGTCTCCTTCAACTCCTATTATAGTTTAAGTTATCTAAATCCAAATTGTACCTCTATTGATTTCTCAAATATATATGCTGCATATGCATGTACATGCATACATAATAGTTTGGGAAATTTAAACACTTTAAGTATGCATGCATACAAATTAAAATCCAAATATGTATTATAGTCACATATGGTTCTAATAAGAATTCAATATATCCATATGGAATATTTTTAAAAAATAAATATAAATAAATCTTACGATCCGGTCCGGTTTCATACGGCCGGTTTTCGGCATAAATCGTAAACCAAACCGTTCGTTACGGTTTGATATTCTTTAAACCGACCGACCGACCAATAGTTAATGGAAAAAACCGACCGTAAAACCAAACCGATGACCGGTTTGGGCGGTTTCACGGTTTCGAACTAAACCGTGAACACCCCTAATAGCCGGAAAGTATATAATTAGTTGGCTCCTCTATAGCCGGAAATATATTAGTCGGCTCTTCTTTAGTCGGATGGCACACACGTAATTGCTGGTTGGATATCGCGTATGCTTAAGTTTTTGTTTTATTGGGGGGCATTTTAGATTTAATTATTTCATAAAAATAAACTATCATTAACTATTTTAGAAAGAAATACGGTCAAATTCACTATTTTAAGATTTTCCTAAATTTAAAGCTGCAGAATTATTAATTCACCAGCTATTGACATGGGTGTAAAATAAAAGAACCTGGATTTTTCTTCATACAACTTGGATATGCTACTGTTTTATTGTTTGTCCTCTATCATGCTTGTATTATTATGTTAAAAATAATACAAATTTCCTTCCGATTTTATCGTTCATAAAAAAAGAGATTATATTATACAAAAAATAACACATTTATAAAGTTGTATTTGTATTTTTGCAAAGTCAAACAGAGACAGAAAATGAGAGGTTTGGATCTGACAATTCTAGAGGGGACTCACTGATACGTGCTGTCCTTTTGCATTGTGACCAGATGCTTTCTAATCAAAATAGTTTTTGGCTAGGTATAAAACTTAGGTAGGCATCTCACAATAAATTCGTTGTTATAATCTTTCTCGTACGTGGTTTATATTTACTGAGTCTAACTTTCATTTAATACATATATTTAAAGCCATATCATATGTGAGAATATACAAGGGCATTCGTGGTGTTCCTCATATTCGAAATCGGTTTCATCGGTATTGCGGGTACACTGCCGCCGATGGTTCAGGTAAGTGTTTGGGTAGGGCTTTGGGTATGTGTAGCGAGGAAGGTGAAGATAAATTGACTATCAACAATGGCTATGCGACCGCTTTGATCTTAACAAAATAAGATACTTTTTAAAATAAAAAGGAAAAAAAAACTTATAAAGCAACCCAATTTTCTTCAGAATTCTTTTAATATTTTTATACTAAACATACTGTTGTTTCTGCTATTCTACAAACAATTTTGTTACGAATTTTGCACGACAAAATGGATCTTAATGTATATTTTCCACCCGAGTCATCATACGAGTTCAAATTTGCAAGGACGAAGCAAATATTCTCCAATTCTTGTGGATATGACAGCACAAGCGGAATACGACACGACAACGGATGATTACTTCGTCGATACCCCAAAATACGATGAAGCTCCGTTTGGAGCGACACTTCGGATATCGAGCAATTATATTTAAAAATTGGTGGATATATAGATCCAAGCTCTGAATAGTTTCTGGATATGCTAGGCAATAGGTAAAAAAAAGATTTTCACATCCTTACAAAAATACACATCGACAGTCAGGTTAAACAACTTGCAACCGACAATCTATCCCGTCAAAATCGTTGCGTATTTAAGTTAGCCGAAAGGACTGCACATGAATGCGTAGAATAATTCTGTGATGCCATAGTTATTTTACTAGGATATAGCCCGCGTAATGCACAGGTGATTAAAAAATGCAAAAAAGAAGAAGAAGAAGTTAAAAATAATATACATAATAACATACCTTATAAATTCATAAGATATAAATGACAATAAATAAATTTTATAATTCATAAATATCTAAAAACCCCATCTAATACAACAACTTTGTTAATAATTATATAATTGTAGTAGTATTAGATGACATCCTAGTTGACTATTCTAGTTGAACGGCATGTGAAAGGATGGTTTTATTTTATTAGTATATGTACAAATGGTGATGAATTATTGCGTAAACGACTACCCACGACATTGAACTTCTGCACATGAAGAAAAACATCGACTTTCAGGAAGCTTAGTCGTATTAACCAATGTTGTTGACTCCGGACCTGAGCGCTCCGAGGTCCACTGACTGGTCTGGTTCTATGCAGTTCTCTTAACTCCAAGAAAATCGTCAGGTCCAAACCAGTTCGCCGGTCCAACTAGAAAACCGGGCCGGTAGAACCGATTTACTATAAATTTTTTTTGATAAATCTTTTTTTCGAGCCTAACCGTCATTTTTGAGGCAAAAGATATTCGGCCGGTATGACCGATTCGACCGGTTGAATCGGTGAACCGATTACTTATCGTCCGATTCGGTGTCAAATCCGATTATGAAAGCACCGGTATCAACTGCAAACACTAGGTTTGGAGGATGTTGTCACACCCCGACCAAAAGCGGCGAAACATGTCGGGGCGCAACGTGATTGTTTCAATGCACATGACACTATTAAAGTGCAATATTTAAGCAACTCATTCATTTCATTTAACATCAAATACAACACATCTTGTTCATACAAATACAACATAAAACAAGGAAATAAATAATTCATTATTAACAAATATCTTTTTTTATAACGGCGACTTTCTTATATTTAGGCTACCGCACTCTTTAAATTTGGAGAGTCCCGATGCCCCAATCTAACCAGACTACAACCTAATGGTCCAAAATAAAAAATAACGTCTTCAAATCTTCAATCAACCAATAATCAAACATGTAACTTTGCATAAAATATATTTTGTCAACACGAATGTTGGCAAGCAATTCCGTGATTTTGTATATATAATAGACAGAATTACAGAGATTGTCATTTGTGTTTGTACAGAATTTCACTCATTGTCCTTTATCTTTAAAATTGATTTATTTTATCCGTTACGTTTACAAATCCTACCATGTTTGTTCTTAGGCCCTAACCTGGTTAGTTTTTCTCGTTAAGTCAGATTATTTACAAGGCACGTGAGCAAATTGGTCATTTTACCCCCTTATTTAAAAAAAGGCGTTTTAATAATTAACTAAAAGATATATATAAGTATGTTTCTTCGTTTCTTCTCCAACTCATCTACCACAACAATCACTATCCCACCACCAACATTCAACCTCCCATCTATTCCACCTCTTTCACCACAGCCAACCATAGAGTTACAAATAAAACCACAATGGTTAATGGTGATATATATTTAAGTTTTGCAACTCCCTAGAATCCATTGAATAAAATGGTGATACAAAGCACACAATCTAAGACCAATATAATTGGGGAAAGATGACGTAGGCTGTCGCGTGTAAGGCCCCGTTCCCGGTAACCCTACTTTGGTGTTGGATTTACTTATAAACACAATTCTAAAATCAGAGTAAATTAAAACTTCGCGGAATAATTTAAAACTTCATACATCACATTACAAAACATTCATTCTGTCTTAACATACAAATTGTCTTTTCATAAAAAATTAATTAAAACAGTCATAACACTTCATCATGGATGCCAGTCTTTTCAGTCCATGCTCCGTGTCCCTCCTTAAGCCAGCTGCCTCAACCTATTTGCCTGCGTGCATACTAAAAGTCAGCTACGCTGAGTGAGTTCTAGTTAATCATTTAACATACAATACTTTCATACCCTTACTCATACGCATCCGAAGATACGTATTCATACCTTATTTACTCTTACTTCTTTCATACAAACTTTATATACATGCACACGCGCTTACATACTTTCTTTCATAAGGCCTTGTAATTTACCATAGGCTATTCTATCTCTACCATCACAAATATTATTAGGGTTTGGTCCCTTCTGTCTCAGATATTATTAGGGTCTGGTCCCTTCTGTCTCAGATATTATCAGGGTCTGGTCCCTTCTGTCTCAGATATTATCAGGGTCTGGTTTCTTCTGTCTCAGATATTATCAGGGTCTGGTCCCTTTGTCTCCAATAACCATACCTGTCACGTCACTCGATCATACATTCATTTTCACTCATGCATACTGTACATATCTTATGGTCATGTATATACGTATGTGTACATATTCATTCGTATAAACATTCCATAATAACATTCAATACTTAGTCATACATATATCATACACATATCATACACTTACTACTTAAGTTAAGTGTATTAACAACTATCACAAAGGAGTATGCACACAGCCCAAAAAACATAACGGATGAAGGGGCTAGAAACTCACCTGAAGTCGGTTTCTCTCGCCGTTAATAGTAATGCCCTTCTTTAGCTGTGCACGGCTAACTGTATAACGCATTACGAGTGTCAAATATCCATTACTACTACTTCTTATATCTAAGTCAATGACACCCTCAACTAACGGGGGTCCAGGGGTAGCGCCCCTGGTAGCAGGGTCTAGGGGCAGCAGCCCCTAGCAGGGTCCAAGGGGCAGCGCCCCTGGATGGGAGAATTTCTATAAAATTTCGCTTGGAATAATTTCGCTTCGCATGCATGGAATTTCGCTTCGCATGAAGCTGTTATGCGAAGCTGTTTCGCTTCGCATGACTGTGCGAAGCGAAATTACCTTTTTCACTTCGCATGGTCATGCGATGCGAAATAGCCTTTTTCACTTCGCATGCGAAATTACCTTTTTCGCTTCGCATGCATGGAATTTCGCTTCGCATGAACTGTTTCGCTTTGCATGAAGCTGTTTTGCTTCGCATGAAACTGTTTCGCTTCGCATGACTGTGCGATGCGAAATTACCTTTTTCGCTTCGCATGGTCATGCGATGCGAAATAGCTTTTTCGCTTCGCATGGTCATGCGATGCGAAATAGCTCTTTTCGCTTTGCATGGTTTATGCAATGCGAAATTCTTCTTTTTCTTCGTTTTTACCATTTAATGGCCATTTTAGTTCGTGACCCTTCCTTAGGACCCAATTTTACCCTTTTTAGGGGTTTTGGGTTGTACCAACTTTGCATAATTGCGTTTTATAAGGCCCGAACATCACATTTTTACCATATAACATTTTTGTGGGGTTATAACTTATCAAGTTCATGTTTTTCTTCCATCATATACCCCGATCTTTACTTCTATCGGTTTGCATGCCGATTCTAACAATAAAACTTAACCATTTAAACCGAAACCTACCTTTTGCTTGCAGGTTCGAGTTCAGATCTTGACAACTCGAGGATCTGGACGTGATTCTTGTCAGTTGAAGACACTTGAATCACCAAACTCTTCCTTAATTTAATCCCAGAATGGATTCGGGTCTTGAGAGAGAGTGGGTGTGTGTTTCTTAAGTGTGTGTGTGTTTGTGTGTTTTGAGAGGAAAGGGAAGAAAGAAAAGAAGTGGTTGGTCTATATATATAGGGGTTTCATGGGTCCCACCACTCACTCCCACTTTCAACTCTCAAATACATAACACACGATTAATTTAACGACACACAACTATTAACAAAACTTTCTGTTATTAAATGCTTAACAAAAGTTGGACGTTAAATCGCGGTCTACTAAAAAACAATTAATTAAAAAGACTTAAATACCTATAACAAGTACGAGTAACTAAGGTTGTCTCCACAGGAACTCAAGGAAAGTGCTAATTTTAATACTACTAATTTAACTATTAAACTAAGTCGGACAGACGATGTCAAGCAGTTTTCAGAAAAAGATTAATTAAAACTAAATAATTACTTAAAAACGATTTGTAAATAATATTAATGAAAAGTATTCATTCTAGGTTCGGTTACTATGACATTCAACTTAATCCTAGATTCACTTATCTTGATTACGCAATAATTACTAACCTAATAATTGGATTGTGATGTCAAATGATACCCTAACCAAATTGATGACACAATTGAACTCGGTTTACCTAATTACCAACTTATGTTTGTTAAAACCAATTAAGAGACAATATTTGATGATAACTAGTCAATGACACAAGAGCTTAAACCCTAAATGTTGATGAACACAACCAAACAAATAATGTATTAATTAATAATCCCAAACACAAATTGTTTAAATAATCAATCAAAAATTAAGGAAGACCAAAGCAATAACTCAATCAAGCTCATAAACATTAAACATATGAATCTGGTCAGAAGTTAATATACACAAAACCTACCCTAGAATGAACACGAAAACTTAGCCAAGCATTGATATATCGATTATATCACTTATCTTGATGATATTATTGTCTACTTAAACCTATGCCTTAATACTTACCGGGAAAAAATTAATTGCGACAATTTTATTAGTTCATATGATTAAAATGGAACCCACACCTCAAAGCCCTAAAGCCACTTTACCATGCTTCATTATAGTTTTACCGAACCAGACCACCCCAACTTGACTTAAACCTTAAAATTAGACGATTAAAATTTTGCACATGTGTACAATTTTTAAGCCCATATGTAAAAGCTAAGACAATCTTGGATATTTTATCGAAACCAAAACCTAAACTTAAGCATTAAAGTCTACCAGAATGGCCATTAGGCACGATTAAGGTGCAATTAAGTAACCAAATAAATAGCCCCCACTACATGGCATACCCCCGTTATCAAGCAATATCCCAAAGTACATCACCATACGTGAGTAGGCACGAATTCATCTGTAGGGCTTAATATGACGTGTCCCGTGTGGTCCGTTTCTTAATGGTAATTAATGAGACGCGAGCACCGGGACCCCATATGACTAACAACGTGTATGATCAAGTCAGTAGTGAATTTTTACTTTTAAAGCACTTTTTGTGATCATGTTAAATGACTTATGAATTGACAGATAAACTGCGGGTTTGCTCTTTTTAAGCTTATTTAATATACATAAATCCACTTAGGATTTACTCATACCCAGATGATATTTACGCATACCGACCCATGGTCTCCGAACCCCGGAGCATCCCATCAATATAGGATTTAAGGCCATAAAACCATACGCCTATGAAGTGTTATCCACTTAACTAACAGTATTTTCATTTATGTTTATATCACAAGCCATCTAGTATACTCTAATGTTAAGCCTATCCAACAATTGTACTATAAACTATTCATATTAAAATATATTTTTGGTGATCAAATCTAATAAAAAGGCTTGAGTATGGCCTAACATTTCATTCATGTCCTTATGCAGGCTTAGCTAAACAAACAAAACCCTGAAGGCATTTCCCACTAAAAATCAAGCATTTAAGGTTCAATTTAAGTCAACAACCAAATTATCCTTTCATTTTCAAGGCTGAGCTTACTGACACATCCCAAATTAAGTGCGTTCCCGTTTTATTTATCTCATATTATATAATAATTTTGAAAAATAATCCTCAATTTTTCTATCATTTTTCATTTATTATGCAAAAAATTTTTAATTTCTCCCCCATCCCCACATTTGAGGCAAACATTGTCCTCAATGTTTAAAATTTAACAAATAAAAATAAGGACGGGTTTAAAATTTACTTTGACAATTTTAAAAACCAGGCCTAATGTGATGGTGGTTATTAAATATACAAAAATACAATTACACTTTCAACACAAATACTAATAAAACAAAGAAAGTTATGAAAACGAAATCACCTGATAGAAAATATAACACTCATGTGCAACTGTCATGCCCTTAGTGATCTCTCGGTGAACTTACTTCTTCCACACTCAAGATTAAATCTACAAACTCTCAAACATGTAGAAGCAAGCTTCTCACAAATGTTAAAAATATAGGTCTTTTAAACCGTTTGCAAAACCATTAATTTTAACTTACCAACCGAGCTTAATAAATTCATAACCAAATTTGTTAAACGAGTAAAAAATGTTTAAAAGACCTAACTCACTTTCGTAGGAATCACGATTGCATTTAACGTATGCAACAAGCCCTTTAAACCCCCCGGTAGACCGGGTGGACGAGTATGGTCTCGTGAGGGTTTATAGTGAACTACACCCACAAAGTTCAACTACAACAATAATATACACAAGCAACCACCCAAAATAATAAATCCCATCAAGTGTCCCAACCAAACCACCCATAATCAAAATAATAATAATATCAGTACAACCCATAAAATAATAAAAACATAATAAAATAAACCAGAAAAGAAGACCCAAAACATTGATCGAGACAGCTGCATCCTTCAACAACTACCACTCATCAGAATCCTCTTGCCATCATCATCACCAGTTCCACCAGCTCCTGGACCTCCTACACCTGCATCGTAAAATCCACTCGTGCCATACTGACCATAACCACTATAACCAGCATCTCCACCATAACCACCAGCCCCACCATATCCATAACCACCAGATCCTCCTCCATATATATGCCCAGTGCCACCCATATCAAAACCACTAGTAGCAGGCGGCGGCGGCGGCTGCAAAGTACCCGATAATGGAATGTTCTAGTGATCAAACATGGTCCTGAAGTAACCCCGCGACTTGTCCTGTACTCTCTGAACTCGTCTCGATACCCATGCAATTCATCCCGCATCTGTAATTGTTGCTCAAGCATGTAGTCTAATATTATAGGTTGCGGGTGCTGTGTCGGTGGTGGACTGGGCTGTCTCCTCTGACGTGGTCGGGCAGGTGGCCTCTCCACACGATGCCCCCTCGAACTACCCTCTGCTCTCACATCTGCCATCCGCGGTGGATCTCCATAAGTCATTATGCCCGCTTTCTGAGCATCATCAATCATCACAACAGCGGTATCTGGTCCCTCCTCAAAATAATCTACTGGATAACGTCCAAACACACCCAACGACTGAGCAATCCGAGTAATCATAGGACCCAATGCCAACTGAGTCGTGGCCCCACTTGCGGCCCGATTCACATTCATACCCCCAACCATGGCCATTAAACACATCAGATCAATATTATTACATTTATACTTTCGCGACTTTCGGCCCACGAATGTGGAAGCAATTACCTTATGTAGATACCTGTGAAGTGGATCCCGAATTTGCGAGGCGATAACAGAACTCGTATGCTCGCCATCTCCAATAGTCCTCCAAAATCTAGCCAAATTGGTAGTCGAAATCTAGTGAGGCCGAGAAGCAGTCGACCCCGTAGTAAACCCCCGAATACTTTCCCGAAACTCGGGACCAGTTACCTTATGTTCCCCATACAAACCTGCAATCACAGTAAATCGGGGCACCGTGAACTGAAATAACTCTCTCCCCAACGCAAAACTGACCGCGTATGGCTCATTAAAATCTTTCGGATTATGTTTAAAAGTGGAGTAAAACTCGTAAATCAGCTCCACATACTGCTTCTGCTCAAACCTCATAATATCTCCCCAGCATCCCGGTAACAAACTATTAAGTCTCGGGACCTGCCCAATAGATTCCAACGCCTCCCAATCAAACGTACGATGTCGGAATATCTCCATGTAACGAATCTGCCGATACATCTCATATTCTGGAGTATCGGGGAGGAATCATAATATGATGCGATCATCCTCATCTCCCCCGGTGATATCCTCAACTGCGGCCCTGAAAACCTCAATCTCGTTACCTGTATATCTGATCGGCACGCGTGTATACTGCTGAGAAGTAGAGTCAAACGTCTGCTGTTGTTTGGACATTTTCCTCGACATCTGCAAATAAATATACCAAATAAGTTCATGTCAAAACAAAGATGAGCAACAACCGAATAACATTTTCGGTCGCGGTTGCCCTCAACAATCTAAATCATAATAAAAATTGTTTTTGAATTTTTTAATTCTTTTTAAGACCAAAATAAATTCCTGAAAACCGCATGTGCAAAGACACAATGTGACAGAATCTCACCCGACAAATTTATTAATCAACAAACCGGCAAAACACTTGGAATTCATTCTTTTCCACAAACCGACACACATGTTACTTTTCAAAAACTTTTTACGATCCCTTTTCCCGAAAAATTCTCATTATTCAAAAACACACAAAATCACCGACATCTTAAAATACCGACCTAAAATCACAAACTTTTGTTAAACTTTTTCAAAACTTCAACTCGACAGAAAATTATTCCGGTGACCAAAAATCTTTTGAAAACACTATCATTCATCAACAACTTCACAACTATTTCCAAATCCGGCCAAAACTTCAATAATCCGGCAAACCCATCTCGGAAATCCGACATCAACTACCCATGAAATCATTAAACCCATCAATCCCGACCACAAACACACCCAATAACATGCATTCATCAAACCCCAAACAATCTGAGATACACCATTCAAAATAGAAACAAACCAATTGCAAACAAGATTAAACACATACCTTTCAATCGGGTTTGTCAAAGATGATGAAATTAAACAAAGAAAGTGATGGTAACGATGGTGGCGGCCGGCGACGGTGGTAACAGGGGTGGTGGCGGCCAGAATTATGATGTGTGGATAGGGTTAAAGATAAGAAAGATATGGTGAAAGTGATGGGAAATCGGATTTTTATAAAAATTTTCGTCAGATCCGTGCATCTTCGCAATACGCGAAGATGCAAGGCCTGCATCTTCAAGATGCACTTTGACCGTTGACCATTGACTTTGACTTTGACCGACCATTTGACTTTTTAGCATATTCGCGATACGCGAAGATGCAAGGCCTGCATTTTCATGATACGCGAAGATGCACCTTTTCAGCCACAAATTTTTACGGTTTCCAGCTTTAAAATATTAATCTTTTAAGTGTTATTCGAGCTGATTTCCTCCGCCTCCCGCTTCGGTCCCCACATACCAATCACCTACGTACCTGGGACTCCCTTTAGTGACGCACATGCTTACCAATTTTACTCCAACGCTAGTCATCGTGTCGCTTCCCCACACTCGATCCTTGCTCTACACTGCACGATTTGAGGAAAATACTTAGCTAACTAGACTCAATATACAAAAAATACATCTTACAAATGTTGGGTTGTATCCCGGTTAGCGCTGAATTGAATGCTTACAGCTCGACATTCCTTGGTTCCTCAATCAACCGAATAAGTCGATTCGTCCGCCAAAAGGCAAACCTCCGACTCATGTATCTCTTTGTTCAAATCCGCATCCTCCAAATAGGGCTTCAACCGATGACCATTCACCACTTGCCTCAGATGATCATCAAAATCTTCGATCTCAACTTCACCGAATTTTCCAACTCTCTTGACTTGATAAGGTCCCATCCACTTACTCTTCAATTTACCCGGGAAAAGTTTCAATCTCGAGTTGTATAACCACTCTTGTTGCCCCTCCTCGAATGTCCTTCTTCTTAGCTTAGCATCGTGAACTCTCTTCATCTTGTCTTTATATGCGGATGCACATTCATAAGCTACATCTCTCAACTCTTCCAACTCGCATATGTTCAACTTCCTTTGTTTACCTGCACACTCATAGTCTATATTAATATTCTTAACCGCCCATAGCGCACGATGGGCTAGCTCGACAGGTAAATGACACCCTTTTCCGTAAACCAACCGATAAGGGGTGGTTCCAATAGGCGTTTTATAAGCAGTCCGGTAAGCCCATAAAGCACCATTTAGTTTATTTGACCAATCCTTCCGATCGGGCCTTATCGTTTTTTGTAAAATCTCTTTTATTGCCTATTAGAAACCTCCACCTGCCCACTCGTTTGAGGGTGATATGGAGTGGCAATACGGTGGTTTACGCCATACCGTTTAGACACATAATCGACCGCCACCAAGATATAAAGATTACCGAAAGAATTAGGAAACGGGCCCATGAAATCAATCCCCTAAACATTAAAGATGTCGACAACGAGGATTGGTTGCATGGGCATCTCGTCCCTCTATGAAATACCCCCCATCTATTGACATCTAACACAATTCTTGACAAACGTTGTGGCATCCTTGAATATGGTAGGCCAATAGAATCCGCATGCGAGCACTTGATGTCCTGTCTTCTGGCCGCTGAAATGGCCTCCACAAGGTGATGAGTGGGCATGATATAAAACACTCTGCATCTCCTCCTCCGGTATGCACCGCCTCATTACTTGATCCGCTCCAACTCTATACAAATCTGGATCTTCCCATGCATAGTGCTTCACCTGCGATAGGAAGTGCTGCTTCTTCTTCTTTGGCCAAAACTCTGGAATTGTATCTGCAACAAGAAAATTAATAATGTCAGCATACCATGGCAAAGTTGAAATAGAAAACGATTGCTCATCCGGGAAAGACTCATTGATGGCCCTCTAGTCTTTCTCCACTTCTTCTTGCCCCACAAGTCTCGATAAATGATCCACTACCACGTTCTCGCTTCCTTTCTTGTCACGGATCTCCACATCAAACTCTTGGAGAAGTAAAATCCACCTGATCAAGCACGGTTTTGCGTCCTTTTTCTCCATTAAATACTTGACTGCGCTGTGATATGAAAAAACAATAACCTTGCTCCCCCAAATGTAAGACCGAAACTTATCAAGTGCATATACAAGGGTGTTCAAAAGTATCCGAATCAGAATCCGTATCCGAATTATCCGACAATCCAAATCCGAACTATCCGAAAATTCGGATATCCGAATTTTCGGATTCGGATTCGGATAATGATTTTTAAAATTTTTGGATAGTTCGGATATCCGAAATATCTGAATTATATATTTTTAAAATTAATAAATATTGCATATCAACCAAGCTTTGTCTGCTAGTGAGTAAACCCATTTTCAACTTTGCAAACTACTCAAAAGTTAGACCACTGCTGCAACTTCACCTTCGTTGCTCAAACTCCACCATCTCATCCATCACCTTCAGCGTTCAAACTCCACCCGGAATCAACCACTGAATTATTTATTGTTAATGCAACTTCACAAGTCACCACCATCACAATCAAATTTCTCCACCCTTGAATAACCCAGATCCGAATTCGAAACCACCAATAATATATCCCAGATTGAAACCTGAAACCACCTTCTTGTTTGCATCATTATCATCGGATTGCAATGGTTGTCAATTTATGTTCTTTATAGGAATAATGTCCCATTCAGCAACAATATGACCCCCCTCTTAGACCTATCTTCCCACTTAGACCCTTCTTTTTTTTTCTTGATTGGGGCTAAATTGGTTTCAATCTTGTTTTGGGTTTCAAAGGTAGGATATCCATTTCATTATCCGAACGGATATCCGAAATTTCGGATACGGATTCGGATAGTGAAATCCACTATCCGAAATGTTCGGATATCCGAAACTTCGGATATCCGACTTTGAACAGCCCTAGCATATACTACCACGAGCAACTCCTTTTCCGTATACTGTAATTGATTTGAGCATCGGAAAGGGTTTTGCTTGCGTAGTATATGACAATGGGTTCCTTATCCACCCGTTGACCCAACACGGCCCCAACCGCATAGTCACTAGCGTTACACATAATCTCAAATGGGAGTGACCAATCGGGTGACACCAAGATCGGGGCTTCAACCAATTTGTTTTTTAGTACATTAAATGAATTAAGACACTCTTCGTTAAAAACAAATGGTACATCTTTTAATAACAAATTACACAACGGTTTAGATATGACACTAAAATTCTTGATGAACCGTCGGTAAAAACCGGCATGACCCAAAAATGCCCTTATCCCTTTTATATTAGTAGGAGGTGGTAAATTAGATACGACTTGGATTTTCGCCCGGTCAACCTCAACCCCCCTACTTGAGATGACATATCCCAAAACCGTCCCCTCTTGAACCATAAAGTGGCTCTTTTCCTAACTTAAGAGCAAATTCGTTTTCACACATCTTTTAAAACTTTAGTTAATTCATTTAAGCATTTTTCAAAAGATGATCCAAAAATCGAAAAGTCGTCCATAAAAATCTCGAGTGAATCCCCGACCATATCTGAAAAGATACTCATCATACACCTTTGAATGGTGGCCGGGGCATTACATAAACCAAAAGGCATTCGCCTGAATGCGAAAGTGCCGTATGGACATGTGAAAGTGGTCTTATGTTGATCATCGGGGTGAATAGCAATCTGATTGTACCCCGAATAGCCATCTAGAAAACAATAAAACTTCTGACCTTCAAGTGTTTTGATGATCTGGTCGATGAACGGCAAGGGAAAATGGTCTTTAGATGTTGCCGCATTCAACTTCCTGTAATCAACACAAATCCGCCACCCGGTTACCGGTCGGGTGGCGATTTCCCCACCTTTCTCATTACGGGTTATCTGAATACCCGCCTTCTTTGGAACTGTTTGTGTCGGACTTACCCACGTGCTATCCGAGATCAGAAAAATGATGCATGCGTCCAACCACTTCAAAACCTCTTTCTTCACTACCTCCCGCATGTTTGGATTCAACCTTCTTTGTGTATCATGAGCGGGTTTTGCCTCGGGATCGGTGATGATCTTATGCATGACAATGGATGGGCTGATCCCTCTCAAATATGCTATCGTCCAACCAATTGCCGCCTTATGCTCTCTCAAGACTTCTACTAACGCCTTCACTTGCTCATCTTCCAAATTTGCAGCTATGATGGCCGGTAATGTCTCCCTTTCCCAAAAACACGTATTTCAGGTGTTTCGGGAGCTCCTTCAATTCAACAGCCAGCGGACTCTCCAATGATGGTTTCAACTTTGAATCGATCGTATCGGGCAACCGCTCCACTTGCTAAGACCATGGTGGTTTCCCAATACTTGTCGCATATAATTCCACTTCTCTCTCTTCTTCTTGTAACTGTAAGACATGCTCAACTGCTTTCCTACAACAAATAGCACACTCCTCTGTGGCATCATCCCCACTTTTGTGAGGGTTCAACCCGTCAATGACTTTAGCCGCGAAGCATTCGTCACTCATCAGAGGGTTAGACACGTTTGAAAACACATTTAAGCCTAAGATTCTTATTACCAAATGCCATGTCCACTACCCCGGTTCTACAATTAATCAAAGCATTCGCGGTGGCCAAAAAGGGCTGACCGAGAATCACGTTCGGTTGCCGTTTCGGGTCAACAATCACGTAGTCTAGAACCAGGAAGTCAACCGGGTAATAGAAATCTTATATCATCACAATCACATCGATCACGATTCCCCTAGGAAGCTTGAGGTCAAATCGGCCAACACCACGGTGGTGTCGGCTTTTCTAAGTGGACCAAAGTCGTACTGGTCATACAAGCTTCCTGGGAGAATACTCACCCCAGCCCCAAGATCTAACAACGCTCTAGTTATTTTACAATTGCCCACTTGAATGGGTATAATTGGCGTTCCTGGATCTTGTAGCTTGGGTGGGAGGATACCCGTCAAAACCGAACTCACATTTGCAGTTAAGTCAACTTGTTTGGGCAACTTGTGAGTTCGTTTTTGAGTACACAAGTCTTTCAAATATTTAGCATATGCAAGGACTTGTTTAATTGCATCTATGAGGGGTAAATTAATTTTTACTTGTTTAAATATTTCCCACATTTCCTCCTGCCGCGGGCCCCTCTTTCTAAGTGTCGATGAGGTCTCGGGGTTCACCAATGCCCGAGGGAACGGAATGGTTTTACTCGTTGAACCCGTCTCCTTGGCGGTTGGTGTCCCCGTCTTAATTTTAGTTTCAATTTTATTTCTATTTGTTTGATTTGATTTAGTTTTTGGTTCAATTTCAACCTCATCGTCACTTTTCCCATCTTCCCCCAAGTCCTCCACCACACCTTCAACAAAAGGTGGTGGAGTTACCCCATTATTATATGTCTTACCGCTCCTAAGGGTACTTATCTGGCTGACATGGGCATTCTTACCATTCGTAGAGCTACCACTCTGATGGCTCGGGTTCTTCAAGGTATCACTCGGCAACTTGGATGGATTTCTCTTCAAACTCACCACTTCCTCAGCAAGCCGGCTCACCTGTTTATCCCTTGCAGCATTGGCTTTCTCTTGGAGCTCTAACCTTTGATTTACACTTTTATTTTGAGCCTCCTAATCAGTCTTCATCTGTTTCAGAAAATCCATCACGTCCTTAATCGACTCCTCCTTGTTACCCGAAGAACTTCCTTGACCTTGTGCTGCCCCTTGATTTTGCTAACCCTACTGATAATTCTTGTTACAACCCCCCGATTCTCTTTGATTATACTCGCTTTGACCGCTACCTTTCTCGTTCCCATATTGACGTTGATTTGACCGATAGCCTGCTTTTTGGGAATTCCCTTGAAAATTTGGGTTTTGCTGCGTGTTCGGGTTTCCATAGCTGAAATTGGGGTGGTTTTGGAGGCCCGGGTGATAGGCGTTTGAATTCATATTATTATTGTATCTCTTCTCACCCTGCACAAAGTTCACCTCCTCTTCTTCTTCGTTTTCCAACACAACTCCACAAGTAGCCACTACATGGCCTGTTCCACCACAACCCTCACAAACTGGATACGCCTTTATTGACTTGCCTTTCTCTTTCACTCTCACAACTATCAATTGATCCAACTTTCTCTCCAACCTAGCCATACGATCATCCGACTCACCACTATTCACGGCTTTCACAACCGCCATTTTTACCTTGCGATTTGACTGAGCTTACCTCTTCGAGTTCATTGCATGCCTCTCTAAGTGTTGCCAATCTATATTCTCATCATTAGTCAAAAACGACCCATTTGTGGTTGACTGAAGATCACGCACATCGTCGCTCGATAACCTATCATGAAATGCTTTGATCAACTCCCATAATGCAATTCCATGATGCAGACAGGTTCTCAATAACCTCTTAAATCTCGTAAAAGCTTCGTGAAAAGTCTCACCAGACCCTTGCTGAAAGTTTCTGATGGAGGTTCGGGCCTCGGATGTTCTTTGTGGTGTGTAGTACTCGTCCAAAAACTGCTGAGCCAGATCTTGCCACATGTAAATGCCCGCTGACGGTAGAGATAAGAACCACTGCTTCACTAGATCTTTAAGACTGAACTGAAAAACCACTAGCTTGACTTCATCAGTAGTGAACCCTTGACTCGAGATAGTGGCACGAATTGCATTGAACTCACTCAAGTGTAGGTATGGCTCTTCAGATGCTTTCCCATGAAAAGTAGGCATCCCGGTAAGGTTACTTTGTCTTACTGTAAAAGTTCTTCCTTATCTAACCGGGATCACAATGAGAAGCGGGTTCGTAGCCACTTGTGGAATGAAGTGGCTTTGAGCCCCCCGAACGGGTGGTGGAACGAATGCCCTCGGGACCCCATCATCAAACTCGTACTCGGGAAATTGCGGCTCGGGAATCTCTTGTCTTCTTTGGGCTCGACGGTTTCTCGGTGGTTGAACGGGTTTGGGTGTTCGGTTTCGAGGGGGTTGTTGTTGTCGTCCATAATATCGACCCCATTGAGCATCCTCCATCTCTTCCTCATCCTCAAACTCATCAAATAGTCTCCGCCGATTAGCTACCCTTTCAAATTCAAAATTTAGCCGATTGTTTGGCGGCTCAGATCTCACGGAACGGTTATCTCTCATCTGGTACCGTCTCTGAGCTCTACGGTTTTGATTCTGGTTAACATGTTGATTGAGTGGCGGGTGTAGTGGATTAAATGGTGGTGAGTCATGGAATGGAAGGTTTTGTGGAATGGTTGTGGGATGGGTTGTTCTTGGTGTAATGGTGGGTTAATATTGTCGGGTTGAAGCACCGGTGGCATTGGGTATGCGTTTTCTTCCTGATGATTCATCTCTTCCTCTTTCGGCCTCGAAGTTTCACCCCTTTTCTGTTTTTCCTCGGTTTCTTCTCGCAGCTTTCTCAATCTCAGGATCAAACTGCAACACCTCCTTGTCTCGAGCAAATCTCTTATGCATCAACCTAAAAGATTAACTGCACACACCAAACAAGCACACCCTGCGTAAAATCAACGAAGAAAAGAAATTAAACTAAAATTAAACTAAATTATGCTAATTTAAACTAAACTACACTAGCACTAAGCGCGTTGAGTCCCCGACAATGGCGCCATTTTGACGTAGGCTGTCGCGGTCTACTAAAAAACAATTAATTAAAAAGACTTAAATACCTATAACAAGTACGGGTAAGTAAGATCGTCTCCACAGGGACTCAAGGAAAGTGCTAATTTTAATACTACTAATTTAACTAATAAACTAAGTCGGACAGACGATGTCAAGCGGTTTTCAGAAAAAGATTAATTAAAGCTAAATAATTACTTAAAAACGATTTGTAAATAATATTAATGAAAAGTATTCATTCTAGGTTCGGTTACTGTGACATTCAACTTAATCTCAGATTCACTTATCTTGATTTCGCAGTAATTACTAAACCTAGTAATTGGATTGTGATGTCAAACGATACCCTAACCAAATTGATGACACAATTGAACTCGGTTTACCTAATTACCAACTTATGTTTGTTAAAACCAATTAAGAGACAATATTTGATGATAACTAATCAATGACACAAGAGCTTAAACCCTAAATGTTGATGAACACAACCAAACAAATAATGTATTAATTAATAATCCCAAACACAAATTGTTTAAATAATCAATCAAAAATTAAGCAAGACCAAAGCAATAACTCAATCAAGCTCATAAACATTAAGCATATGAATATGGTCAGAAGTTAAAATACACAAAACCTATCCTAGAATGAACACGAAAACTTAGCCAAGCATTGACATATCGATTATATCACTTATCTTGATGAACATGCAAACCCGAGATGAACCGCAAGCCTTGGAACGGTAGAAAGTTGCCCAACACAGCCTCTTTTGCCTCTGGAAGTCGTTATATCTCGAATAGGGTCGAAAAATCGTTTATATAGTTGGAAACCCTAACTTTTGCCGACTTTAAGCATCTTCGCGTATCGCAAAGTTGCATGTCCAGCATCTTTGTTTATCGCGAAGATGCAACTGACTTCATATTCGGATTCGTCTCGTCGAGAAACATGAAATTCATATATTATGGATTCCGTAACTTATTTTCTAGGCCGAGATATGCCCGTTTTACTAAAAGACACTTTCCTGGTAACCCATCTTGTTCAGTTTTCACTTCGGCTTCAGGTTTCTCATCCAATCCTCTCCCGAATCCTTCTTCACCCTCAATACATCTTTCCCTATCCTTCCATCTTCTCGAGGCTTGCTTAATCTTCATCTGGATGGCTCTTAATTAGCTCGTTTAAGCTCCATAACTTCCAATGTCCTGAAAACACATAGCAATGCTTGAAGTACCAATGTTCATTAGTTTATTAACCTAAATATAACTAATTAATATATAATAATAACTAACTTTTACCCAACCATCAAAACACAATAGTGTAATTCAGATTTAGATTCCTTTGAAAACAATACATATAATTAGATACAAGAAGCGTGAAAAGGCTGTTGCGGCGAGCCATCGACGGTGGAAGAAACCGACGATTTGACGAAATATTTCATGGTCACGCCCTTCCTTGCGGTTGTGTCTTTTTAAGGTTTCGCATATCTTCTTTTATACAAGGAATAAGAATCATAAGAAACCGATTACTAAACCCATCGTCATCTGCTCCGATTTCTACCACCGTCGTCATCTCTCCGCAGCAGCCGTTTTTCATGTATCCGCCTTAAACCACCGCTATCTATCATCTACACCATCTCGGATCTGGTGCGAGCTTCTCCTTTCACCGCTTACCACCGATTTAGTGAGAATCACAACATACATATTTAAATGTGAGTCAATATAGTTGTGACAGGATTTGGGGCTGTAGAGTTTAGATTTGTGGATGGGCAGGTTGGTGGGTGTGGCGGTGAACGACAGTGAAGGTCTGGTTGTGGAGGTGATGGCGGCGGTGGCAGTTAGGGGCGGTGGTGGCAAGAGGGGCTGTGAGAGAGACTGTGTAATTATATTAAGTCTTCAATTTGTTTTATTGTGTAGTTATTGACATATTTTTAATTAAAAAGATAAAATGACTAATTTGACCTCATGTGCAAAATAGCTGGGTTAAGGCCAAATGACAAACGCTGTTGGATTTGTAAACATAAAGGATAAAACAAATCAATTTTAAAGATACAGCACAAAGAGTGAAATTTGGTACAAACGTAAAGGATGATCTCTGTAATTTTTTCTATATAAGATGAGACAAAATCCACAACTCTTATGTGAAACTATAAATAATAACAACTGTGGTATATAAATCATAAATAAATGAGGCTCCGTCATACTTATTGAGGATGAGAATGAGGCCAACCAACAAAAGCAATAAACATTTAGCAATTACTCATATCAGGCATATAACACACAATCGAGCAATTATTCTAAGTAACACATAAACTAGAGTTTACGGTTTGAGGATCCAAGTCTTAAATCATTTTGTTTCAGTAAGTATGCAAGCTACCCCAAAGTATAAAAGCGAAAACGTAGATGAAATTACTCACTTGGAAAAAGCGAGTCCAGTGGTTAATCGTGCGCGTCCTAGATTGAAAGTTCTTGAGTTAATATTAAGTCCCAAAGATAGAATATAAATGCTAAAATAGTTCATAAAAACAAGGCTTAGGTTTTTAGGATTTTAAGTTACATTTTACAAAATGTGGTTAATAAAGTATGCATAAAATAAAATAAGTTTTACATGAAACTGGGTCTTTGATGTTTAGTTTTACTCAATCTTTGTTAAGTTTTACATAGGGGAGTTGGTTTAGTGCTAGAGTGCACGATCCCGCTAATGTAGGCATCAAGATTTGACTTTTAAATATTTGTTCGGTTTAGTCGGTTCGAGACTTGATAAAGCACCAAATCCTAATCCAACTTACCAAAAGATTTAAAGATATGAATCACTTCAATAAAATCAGTAGCTTAAACAAGTTTAAGAATTTTTATTAATTAAAGTCTCAAACTCGATTTTAACCAAGTGTAAGTCGGCCCAGTCTTAGTATAATACCAAGTTTGGTCACGACATACCATAATTTACAAAATATAAATAGTTTAAAGTAAAACATAAGTTAAAAATGTTAGGAAAGATTTTTGGTGGTTTGCACGGTGACTAGCTCGTTAAGACGAGTAGTTCGACTTTTACTAGGTTTATACCCGAAATTGGGTTCAAACCAAGATTTTTTCTACACTTCTATAACAAGCATATAATAACTAACATATAAAGAAAAACTTAGATCTAAAGTGTTTGATTCAACATGGTTGCTTAAAAGTTAATTAAAGTGCCTAAACGAGTGTTTGGTTTGGTTCGGTCCTTTACTCGGTATGAAACCAAGGATGGCTGCCACATCTCCAACACCGTAGAACTAAAATATAAAGGAAAACTCAAATATAGAATGTTTCATATAACACGGTTGCTTAAAATTTAATTAAAGTGTTTAAACGAGTGCTCGGTTTTGGTTTGGTCCTTAAACCGATATGAGATCGAGTATTGTTACCACATATCCAAAACCATAGAACTAAACGTAAAATTTCCAGATCAAAACTCAAACAAGAAACATAAACGAGTAAACTTCCCGAAAACGACCTAAACGGGCCTAAAATGCATAAATATGTGTTTGAATGCCCACAAGTCTTAAATAATGATGAAAATGGTTTTCTCAACATAAACTAACTTAGAACAACTAAAAATATCAAAAGCATATACCCGAAATGGATTGAAATGCAAGATTCTGTTCCATTGACGTTTAAAGTCAAACTTAAGAAAACTAGCTAGAATAACTTGCAACTTCAAACATATAACATTTCGGGTTTTCTTCCTTGTATTGTATTCTTTACCCGACCCATTTCGTCTTAGGTAATTCTTCAATAAAATCTCGTATTTATTAGTATATTTATTTTAATTAATTCTCTAATTTAATTAGTAATTGAGTATTATATAATAAATTAATAAATAACTATGTGGATAATGCATAATACACTCATCCATCAAACTTTAAACCTCTTTTGCACCCAGATCTCAAGACCAGGGACCAATTTGCAATTAAATCAAATTCGTTCCCTCCGTCCTCACCACCGATGACGCCATACCCCCCCCCCTTTCTTGAACCTTAATTTTCGTCCAAAATCATTAAGTTGATGTTATCAAATCAATTTCCAGCTCTAAAACGCGTCTACCGACACCTTAAACATGTTAATGATCATCATTTGACAACTTATTGATTTGTTTTTCAATTAAACGTCGCCACACCCACCTAAATATATTCTGACACTAAGCCCTAGCTCAATTACAAGCTTCGAAGTCGTCAAGACCCATATCGTTTTCGAGCTAGAGCCATAACTCTAAGTTCCTTGTTTTCCCTTGATTCGCTACTACTACTGGTAATTGTTATATGCTTTGAGTTCACTTGTAACCAGCAAACTTTAACCCCAAATCAATTTTAGTCAAAGATAATCAGTTAACCCGATTTGATTTTCTAAGGTTTGGTTTGGGGAAGAACAAGAACCGGGTATTGTTATAAATTTTCAGTTCCATCTTTTAATCAACATAAGTGCTGGCTCAGATGGCCAGCACCATCTTAACTAAAACTTATGAAACGGCTTGGGCGCCGCGGGTTCGAGACCTCCTAGGCCCGGTTTGTTATTTTTTTTATTTTTCTTTTTCTCCTTTCTTTATTAATTTTGAACATTTATTTGTTTATTAATCTATATAAAAAAGGTATAATCAATATAATAATGATAAATCTATCACTCGATTAACGAACCGAACTATTAGATGTTCAAATAAATTTTTTCGTTTAACTTTTTCATTAATATATATATATATATATATATATATATATATATATATATTATTTGAAAATCAAACCTAAATATAAATTAATAATAATACTAATAGTTAAACCCTAAAAGATTTTAGATCCATTTAAAAAAAACCCCATTAGTAACCGTTATGCCATGTTTCATTATTTTTTTAGACTTTCTAATTTACTTATATTATTTACAAATTTAATGATAGTTAAACTAATAATATTTTAATTACAATTTTACTTAAACCCGTCATAAGTCTTGTTATTATAATTATTTCGTTTATAATTAATATTACCGTTAACAACTAGGAACTTTTATCGACGTAACCCAAGGAGCTCAACTGTTTCTATCTTAATTTATGTCGCCAACTCTTCTTCGTTAATCCACTCTTTAAGGCGAATAATCAACCCCCCCCCCCCCTTTTTACTGTTTCACATTTTGGGGGCGTTATGCGTTCACAAGTTAATTTTGTTCATAATTTTCGCTACAATTCCACTATTTGCGTAGATATGCAATTGCTCCAATTGTTGGTACGTGAGAATGTAACTATGTGTTTATTTTTTAGTTATAGTTGTTGGTATCTCATCCTCATTTCGTATGATCATACGTCGCTGGAGTAACTAGACCCGTTTGGGATGAGAGAAATGGCTTTTTATTATTATTGTTATGCTAGTTGTAATGATTCATGCTTTTTCGCAAGGAATTTTCCTTTTCAATATTATTATGTACAAAAATCGTGATTACTTGCTCAATTTTATGTTGACAAACTATGTATTTTCACGCATGACGCAGATGGCTATTTGGGATGAAGCAAGAAAATAAATAGTAGATTGGACTTTAAGAAAATAAAGATTTATTTTTCTTATTATAAATATTTTATTGTAATGTGATTTCCTTTGAGACAATGTTTATAGTTTCTGTACTAGATATATGAAATGAAATAATTTAGATATTGACACGTGTAATTACTTTAGTGTCTTTTGAATACAAATTATGTCGCTTCCCCGCATGTTCCGTCGTAGGTTGAGTGACAAAACAATTTGGGAGGAAGAGGGGAGTATGATCATGGGAAAATGCCTGAGATAGATGGGTATTTATGGGGAAAGATTAGGGTTTGAAGGATTGGATAAAACCTTTGTCGGGTGGATAAACCGGTACACTTTGATGCTTTATTTAAAAATGACTTTTGAATTAAATAAATTATGACCATGGATAAAAACATGTTAGGAGGGTTCTAGACTAATTATGGATTGAGTCTTGGTTGGTTTGGATTGTTACAACACGAGTTATGGCCTTAAACGAGCTTAAGCGAACCAAAAACGTTAAAAAAACTAAGTTTGCTTAAACGAATTGTGGGTCGCACCACACAGCGGGCTAAGAACAGCCCTACGCGCCACGTAAGGTGGAGGTTCTCGGCCAAACTTTGATTTTTTGGCAATTTTAGTACTTGTAGTTCGTTTTAGGTTGTTTTAAGCACAAAATAAGCGTTTTGAACACCGTTAAAAACTTCGGAACGAAACGAAAAGTATGAAACATGATTACAACATAAAATTCATTAATTTAATAATATCCAAAGATCCGATAAACAAAACAGGTCGAGTTGGTTTACAATACAAAAACAACTATAAATCGAATCGAAAACGATAAATGTCACAGATGTGTCAGAGCAGTTTGGATGACCAATATATGATAAGTGATCACCAATACCCAACGATCATGCTTGAATGATTTGTGGTTTTAGCATGAGTTCTTTGGTTCGCCTGGTTCAAACAACGACAACAATGTTGTCAAAAAATCTATAGTATTCACCACTGAATTGTTTGGAGCCATGCCTAAGTGTCCATTTCATGTAAACGGGTGAAATACCAATGTAGCTACTATCTTACCAATACCCATGCTTGCTCGGCGTTTGTGAAAGTGTTCCCATATCCAACCAAGACAAAAGAAAAGAAGTTCAAAAAAGTGCAAGTGTCGGCAAGAAAAGATGTCGAGCGCACTTTCGGTGAGTTAAAAGCTAAATGTGGTATACTTAGGTGATCCGCCCGAGCTCATTAGAAGGAGAAGGTTAGGAACCAGATGCACGCGTGCATTATACTGTACAATATAATCATAAAAGACGACGAAAATGTGATATTATCGGTCTATATAAGGGATCCTCCTCCCGAGCCGGTTATTGATGATGATATCCTTTAATTTAAGACTTCGATTTGATCTCATAGAACATCTTGCAAGTCTAAACATCCCTTACTCAGACAGAGATTAGTTTAATTTTTTTATTTGTATATTTTTAATTAAAAAGTATTAATTCTAATGAAATTTATGTATATTTGTTTATATTAAAAAAAGAAAAATAATAGTCCTTCATGATTCTCCATACACCCTTTTATTCTCAATAAATCTTCATAAACTCCACCATTTCATTCTAGATTTGACGCGAACATCATACCCAACATGGACTAGAAGATGGGGTATTCAAGGTGGGTCGCTGAGGCGGACGAGGGGATGGGTGAAATCCGACAACCAATATCCAACTTCATTTGGGGAAGATGATTCATCAGAAGTTGAGGCCGATGGAGGAACAAGATATGATAATTGTTTGTGGTTATGATTAGTAGTGAGAGAAAGAGATGGGGAGGGAGGGGTGGGGAGTTATAATTAATTTATGTTGCGGAACAAAAATTCCTTTTTTTTTCTTTTAAGGGTGGAGTTTTCATATTAATTAATAAATGAAGTCATTTGTTACGGGTAATTAAGAGTTTTCTTTCAAGGTTTTCTAAAAGAATAAATATATTTGGAGCTAAAGTCGACATTATCTATAAGTTTCTTTTAATCTACTCTATCTATACTAATAAAAGAAAATAATCTGGACACATGGTATTCCGAGGTTTATTCTCACTATCAAATTCCCACCTAAATCATTTCTATTCTATCGATGAAAAACAAAAAAAAAATATCTTTGTTCTAAATATAGTATTGATTATAAATTCTACATGTCGTATTAATTGGTCAATCTCTATTAATTGAATTATTAATGCTATAAATTACAATGTAAACATACTTAATATAAAAAAAATATTAATATATATAATAATTACGTGTTATAAAGATATTTTCTTTAAAATTAAAATATATAAAAGAAATTGTGTTTAAAGAATACACTAATATTTAATTTTTTTGACATCTTCATATTGAAGAAAACTATAATAATTTTGTTTACTTTTTACAAATATCCAATGTTCAATAAGTCTTAAAAATCATAGACAAATTTTCCATTTTTTATATTTAGTATAAGACTATTATGACAGTTAAACAACATTGTGTTTATAAGGATATCATGAAAGCTATTCAAAAAGGAAAATCTTGTGTCTTTGTTTGTTTATGATTTAGGTTTTAGGGTATGGAGTGAAAAATATTTTTATGAAAGGCTTTAACTACATCCTTTAGATCTAAAGGCCTCATTATTTTAAATGATGCTTCCAGTGATATTGTTTTTTTTACATTAATTATCTTTTATTTTATTTGTATTAAATTATTCATTGTAATTTATGCATTAACTTATACCGTGTAATACACGGGGTTATAAAGCTAGTAACTCTTATAAAAACACATATTTAATTCACCTGAAACCTCACTATAGGGATTTTTATCCTCATTCTTTAGGATAGAGGGGGACACCAATATCTTTATACTGAAGCCCTTTGGTAACTATAAGTTTACAGAAAAGATATACGAATAGAAGATACAACTACTCACTCGTATTCCTTTTAATATAAAACCCTTTTATTGGAGGACAACTTCTTGTGGCACATACTAGCCAGTCGGGAAAGTGATACGTTAAGAGGAAAAGGAGGACGCATTGGTGTATATCATCCTAATCACGTCAACCTTGCCTTTTCCGATAATCAATCTTTGTAGAAATGGGTATATAAGTCTTACGTCAAATGAATAAGTATTGAGGCAACTGTTATTGTAAGGGTTGCTATGATTGTAAAGGCTTCCCTACTAGCAGTTATACCCCATTATCCTTATATAAGAATAGCATATGGGATAGATACTAGATTTTTTTCAGTAATTCACGCACCTATCTAATTTACTTCTAATTCTACTTCACATTTCATAGAGGGACTTGAACCCTTGACCTCTTAAGGAGGCGTGCCATCGGCCAATCAGACACACCAGGATACACGTGGTCAATTTGAAGATGAGGAAGAATGCTACTAGGCAAGGTACATGAATGTTGGTATCAATATCAACAACTATGCTCTGAATGCTCATGATGAATAAAACCAGGGTCAAGCATTATGTTTCTTGAAAAATCTAGGGCTTTGGACCTATACAAGTTATGGGCCTTATGGCACCATCTTAGCCCAACAAAAGCTATTTGTTATTTGTATTGGGCCAAATTCTTTTTAACATTGGGCTGCATTCAGAGCCTGTTCAAAGGGAACAACACTAAATGTCTAAAACTAGTCTGGAGATAAATCGACGTATTAATAGCACATAAAAGTAATGGCTCAGACTAGTTAGACTGCTGTTGCCATGAATCCTTAAAAAGATGAAGAGACCCCATTGATCGTTGGTTTCCTTGCCAGTGTCGGTGAAACATATTCCATTAATCGGCTTTAGTAATTTCTTTTTGAACGCTTTCAGTTTTATTTATTTATTTATTTTCAGGGTTTTATTCAAAAAGCATCCTAACCCGATTACTTAATCTAAGGAACGATGATCTGTTCTTAGCTTTATTTGGAGTTAAATTGTTAAAGTTTGAATTTGATCTTGATTTTAAATTGACATATCATTGAAATACAATGGAATTTGATAGTATATAGTTAATTCAGTATTATTACGAAAATAGGTAAGCAACTTCAGTTTCAACTAAGCATGATTTCTAACAGCCATCCTTCCTTTCTTGATGAACGTACTACTTGTTCAGTCATATTTTACCAGTATTCGGTTCCATTTTGAGAGCATGAAGTAGTTTGTTACAAATTATGAGTTGAAGTACTTTGTCACAGATTATGTACTTTACTCATCCAAAGCCACTACTGTTTTGAAATTGAAGATGCTGATACTTTTGGTATCATAAATTTGAATCAATTTGGAACCCTTTTTGAATTAACCGAGGAACAAGATGTTATACATGAGGAACAAATTGATCTATCTTTCATTGATGGATCTACAATGAAGACACGCTAAGCCACTAACAAGAGAAAGAGTACTGAGATGATAATGATGCTAATGGTGCACTTTAATGTAAAACTTGATAAAGATTTAGCTTGAACTGCATTTGGAATTGTAATCAGTTGTATTTTCGGTTTTTCACTTGTAACATTATTATTTTGATTTTGAAATATATATTGTTAGTTAAAATGTTGTTTTGTAAACATTATTAGTAGATACTTTTCAAGAGAAGTAATAAGCATGTTGTTATACTCACCCACTAAAATAATTGATCAGCTAACTTGTTTACTATCCTTTAAATAAATTGGTCACAAGGATTGCGTTTGCAATTGGGTTACACGATTTAGAATATGCCCGGGTTAGAGTTGATATTTTTGACAAAATAAAGGTATGGGTAGTATTCTGTTACACGCCGATTGCTAACCATGTAAATATACACTTGAGAGTTGAGACGTGTATTTGCATAAATCAATAGCATTACCACACATGTTAACCATGTAAGCTTGAGAGTTGAGATGATTGTAACCATGTAAATGTACGCTTGAGAGTTGAGACGTGTATTTGCATAAATCAATAGCATACCACACATGTTAACCATGTAAAATCAATTCATCACTTGAGAGTTGAGACGATTGTTAACCATGTAAATATACACTTGAGAGTTGAGACGTGTGTTTGCATAAATCAATTGCATTACCACACATGTTAACCATGTAAAATCAATTCATCACTTGAGAGTTGAGACGATTGTTAACCATGTAAAAATACATCAAGTTGTCGGGATATGATATTTGAGTGTGAAAATATGAATACGTGAAATTATGAGTATTGAGATCCATCTTCCGTTGACAAAATATTGTGGCTTAAAAGTTCCATGAGCACGTGAAGACCTGTTAGCTGTCACGTGCTTGGGGAATGGTGAATGGAGCATGTAGGTGTTTTATAAATAGTTGACTTTGCTTATAGTATATCACTTATTAATATTATTATTTTATATATAGGTGAACTTAGCAGCCTTGAAATAAAGAAATATTATTACGGTAAAACCAAAGGCACTTGATTATGAGTTAGATCTCCTCTTCGAATGCAACTCTCGAATGATTCAGCTATGAAAGAAAATAGTTCATATTGAAAACTGCAAATATAGTTAAAAGAAGTAGAGTAAATTACATGTTTTAGAACGACGCTCCTAAAGTTTGAGCCATCACCATTTTAATGTGGGATAGTCTTTACTAAAACTGAGTGTTGAGGAAGTGATTGCAAAACAGTGTGTTAAAGAAACATCAAACTCAAAGAAACGCACAATCATATTCTATTTTATGGTTGGCTAGGAGGTATGGCCCCTCAGACCCGCACAAGGGTGCTTCCTTGAATCACGCCAAGGGGATGATACGAAATCACAATAGTTTGATTGGATATGAGTTACACACTTCCTAGTGCTCATTATGATTTCTCATTTGGTATTTAAGTTAATCCAAATGACCAAAAATTGCTAGATATCACTAAAATCATTAACAATGATCTTTTAATATTTTCGGACAGTGGATTAGAGTACATTTAAATTAAGGTCATTTCAAATGTGGTGCAGTAGTAGGAAGTATAGGTTCTTCAACGAAGACCCAGGTTCAATCCTCATAGACAACACTTTAGGGAGGGCATGGGTGGCTCAATGAAGAAAGACCTGGGTCTTTTTGATCTCCGGTTCTATCTCGAGGGTGTATGGGTTTTACCACAAGTGGTCATTCGGATGGGTGGGTTTTTCCGAAACTAGAGATAATTTGGAGGCGCTTAAGGGCTCCGTAAAGCTTGGATGCCCCAACTGACGATGACCTTTTATAATTGAAACACCCCATACAAATTACAAGGTACCTAGGCAATTATATGTTTGTAAAAAAACGAAAAAACGGGTACATTCAAATCAAGTTGTAGCATAGAATTTAAAAACAAAATTGGGATGGCGCCTAAAAAGCGGTTCCAAGAGACAGAAGCTTCCCGGTGTCTTCTCGCGTTGCTTGCATTCCATGTGCGATTAGCATAAACCCCAACTCTTCACTTCTCTCTCAATTATTAATTAATTAATCATCCAGCTCAAAGTCATATTATTAACAACAACAATTTGAAAGCATTTAAGGCTGATCCGTTCTCCACTGCGACATTCTAGGGTTTCACCGGCAACCACAATCCTACACCGCTCAAGCACACTATAGTACACTTCACCAAGTGCATGCCACAATATTTTTATTTTATTTTATATTATTTTGGGGTCAAATAGATCTCACTATTTCAAAATTATGTTATGTGACTCCTTAAGTTATACCACCGATCATTAATTATCAGCTTCAAGTGCGGGATTACACATGGAAATCGATTGCATGTTACCCCCTTAATCTGCGTCATGTTTCTGCCTTTGTCTTCCTATATAAATTGTCTAATGGACTTGTCTTTGATCATCACACTCTATCGTTTTCCCGGAATTTCATCCTGCTATGTAAGTATTTGATTTCACTTGCTGCTTATTGCATATTAACTACTTACAAGCAACTTTAAACTTTGTCTTGATTAGATAGCTGTTTAGATGATGCTACATTTAGGTTCAATTGTTTTAGCTTAGGAAATATATGTTTTCTAAATATTTAGTGTTTGTCACCAGTTGCAAAAGATAGTGTTAGTTGTATAGCTTACTAGAAATGTGTCCGCGCGATGCAGACGTAACATGCTAACCTTTTTTTGCATTGCATATAAAACTATAGCAATACTGTACTCTAACTTATAGAATATAAAATGCTCATTTTATGGTGTAATTTTAAAAGAAAATGTTAACGTATCAAAAATTTTATGGTTAAAGATGGGGGCACAAGTGTAAGTAATATTTAAATAACCAAAAGTTGAGTCAAACTTAGAGCAAATGTGTAATTTATAATTAGTTACGTGAATGGAATAGGACAAAAGACTAATTTGTCCTCCTTACCTTTGCATAGTTGTTGTATCATAAGCTATATTTACTTGAATTTGGTACTGCCTTAAAGTGCCCATATGAAATGCATTATCTAGTAGTATAGATATGTTTTGAAAATAGTTTGAATGGAAGAAGTTTGCTTTTAGTTTCTCATTATTCAATTTACTTAATCCATCCTTTAATGGAACAGTTATTAGATTCTTGGAACAGTGCACGGTGATAACATGAACCAAGCCATCTTCCTACCGTTTTATCTTGGATTTCTGGCTTGGTTATGTGTCTTCTGTGTGAAGGCTGAAGATCCATACAGATACTTTACTTTTGAAGTTACATATGGACAAATTTCACCTCTTGGAGTTCCTCAAAGGGTAATAAATAATAATCAACATAATTCTAGTTGTTTTCCGGTAAAAAAGTGATGCTGACTTTGTTAATTATTGTAGGGCATACTCATCAACAGGCAGTTTCCAGCGCCAACTATCGACTGTGTCACCAACGACAATGTTATCGTCAATGTTATTAATAAGCTAGATGAACCCTTTCTGATCACATGGTTAGTATTCCTTTGTTTTTGGCTGCTTATTGAACTCTTTGGTCAGTACATATGTAATGCCTTCATAATTGGAAAACAGGAATGGTATCAAACAGAGGAAAGCTTCATGGCAAGACGGAGTGTTGGGGACAAACTGTCCTATTCCACCAAACTCAAACTGGACATACCAAATGCAAATGAAAGATCAAATTGGATCTTACTCTTACTTCCCTTCAACCAAGATGCATAGAGCTTCTGGTGGTTTCGGTGCAATTAATATCCGACAAAGGTCCGTGATCTTTGTCCCGTATCTTAAACCAGTTGAGGAGTTCACCTTACTCATCAGTGACTGGTGGAAATCGGATCACAAGGTTTTTTATTTGTCTCCTTGTTCTTATTACATAAATATAAGGTTTATTGTATACAATTACAAACAGTTAATTCGGTTTCTTTTTTTTTTTAAATCAGGTTCTATCTCAAACTCTGGATTCTGGGAAACCGCTTCCTATGGCTGATGGTCTTCTTATCAATGGACGCGTTTCTTCCACCTCTTTTACTGCTCAAGGAGGTATTATATATATATAAATGCACACACACACACACACACATTCACTCATGTATACAATGTAAAAAATATTGTGTATGATGTTGGATATTTGATTGTGTTTCAGGTCAATTATACATGTTTAGGGTGTCAAATGTGGCGTTGACTACTTCAGTTAATTTTAGGATCCAAAACCATACACTGACACTAGTAGAAACAGAAGGATCACACACATTGCAAGAATCTTATGAATCATTTGACCTTCATGTCGGTCAATCGGCTTCTTTCTTGGTCAAACTCAATGCTCCTGTAAAAGACTATTTCATCGTTGCTTCAACTCGTTTTACCAAACCGACTCTTACTGCTACTGGGATCCTTCATTATGCCGGTTCTCAGACCCAAGCTTCTTTGCCACTTCCTGTTGGTCCCACTTATCACATACACTGGTCAATGAAGCAAGCAAGAACAATCAGGTATCACATAGTAGCATTAACATTTGAGTCTATTTTATTCTATGATCATAGATTTACCATTATACTCTTTTCTTGTTCTTCCCAGATGGAACTTGACGGCGAATGCAGCTAGACCTAACCCTCAAGGTTCATATCATTATGGTACAATCCCGGTAACAAGAACAGTTGTGTTGGCTAATTCAGAAGCTAATATTAATGGCAAGCTTAGGTATGCTGTGAATCAGGTGTCATATGTTAACCCAACAACCCCGTTAAAGATTGCTGATTATTATAACATTTCTGGAGTCTTCAATGCAAACTCACTTAAAGATACACCCCCTTCATTCCCTCCAATTTTTGGTGTCTCGGCTCTTAGCTTCACTCTTCATGATTATGCGGAAATCGTCTTCCAAAATAACGAGAACACCATTCAGTCATGGCATCTTGATGGTTACGATTTCTGGACAGTTGGGTAAGCTTCTTTTTTTAGCTTTATTCTATTTTTTTTTGTTTTTTTAAGTATCAACTGAAATCGTAAGATAGCAATTTTCAAATTGTAGGTTTGGGTCAGGTGTGTGGAACTCCACACTTAGGAGGAGATTTTATAATCTAAATGATGCTACAACAAGAAACACTGTTCAGGTACATTGATTTTATGGGTCATTTAAATTTCTGATGTTTTATATAAAAGATGAAATCTTGAACAAATTGTTTGTGATTTCTTGGCAGGTGTATCCAAAGTCATGGAGCTCAATATTGGTTTCTCTGGATAACAAGGGTATATGGAATCTGAGGTCTGCAATTTGGCCAAGGCGATACTTGGGACAAGAGTTGTATATTCGCGTATGGAATGATGAAAAGAGTTACCGCACCGAATATGATATCCCAGAAAATGCATTAAGATGTGGTTTGGCACCACCCAAGTAGGAAATCTTGAATTATTGTTGAATTTAGCTTTGTATTATTTGTAAGTTATTGTCATATTTAGGCGGTTACGAGGGTGTAATCGCGTTTAAGAAGAGGAAAGAGCTTGATTTTCAGTATCCTTTGTAGTGTTTGAGTTTGATATTCTTATTGTTATTGTGTAATAAATGCCTATGCCTTTTAATTTTTGTAACTAGAATTATTGACTATTTGAATCATGTGTTTTTTTTTTTGGCTGGACCACGTAATGGCCTAAGATATTTTCCTTATTTAGTAGGGTTGATTGAGTGATGCAGGCTGGACCTTTTAGTTTAAAGCCATAAGAATTAAGATATAACCTAGTGGTGGGGGAAAACTCAGTTCCAGACCCGGTCCTACCTGACCCGCATGTACGAGCCACATTTAGGTCCCTCGGAAAAATATGCGCGGACCTGCCGAAACCGGTTCCAACTTTACCCGGTCAAAACCCGCACCCAACCAGCCAAAACCCGATAAAAGCCCGGCGACCCGGTCAAACCCCCAACCATACCCAACCGCTGCCTACCCGACCCAAAGTTCTTGACTTTTATTGACCATACCCGACCCGGCCAAAACCCGATAAAAGCCCGGCGAACCCGGTCAAACCCTCGACCATATCTGGAACCGCTGCCTACCCGACCCAAAGTTTTTGACTTTTATTGACCATACCCAACCCAGTTCCTACCCGAGCTCTGCTCCTCTAAAACCAATTTCTGTTAGGCCCAAAGTAGACCAATTTTTTTTGGCTCGAGCTTGCTAGTACAGTAGAAACTCTATAAAATAATACACTTGGTACCACCAAAATTTATTAATTAAAAGAGTTATTAATTAATCGATAAATTAATAATTATTAATTTATATATTAATTAATATTTTATTAATTTATAGTAGAATACTTAGTTTACAAACACCTTTCAAGCTTCCACTTAATTATTGTATACAATGCATGTATATCAAATGAACGGCCCGATTTGAAAGAAACCTTCAATCTCCCAAGTTGAATTGAAAAATGATCCAAGAAATTATTGAAAGCGTTATTGGAATTAATAAAGATGATATCGATGAAGAAGATGATGAAAGTTCTGCAATGGAGCCCCCTTCGCGAAACGAAGCTATTAAAGCTGCAATCACATTGAACAATTTCTTGTTGAGCTATGAGAAAACAACACCAGAAGTTCTTACCATGCTAAGGAAAATTAGAGACGAGATTCAAGGGGAAATTGATTTCAACAAAAAACAAAAGACAATTGAGTCATTTTTCAAGAAATCTTCATAAATCATTCATGTAATATACTATATATAAGGAATTATTAATTTATATTTTATATGGGGTCTAAAGAAATTATCAAAAATGTATTATCTTATAATTTTAGCGAATTATTAATTTAGCACCCTATCCCCGAGTCGGGACCGGCAAAAAATATTATCTTAGAGAGTTTATTAAATAATCGAGTATTAATTTATAGAGTTTCTACTGTAGCTTGAAATTTTGGCTCGTTTTTCTCGTTTTTTTTCTCAATCTTGTCAACCTAATTAAATTTTAAGTTAAATACAATTTTAATTAAATTATACAAGGCTATCAAAATATACAATACCAATATACCAATTAGTGATAATATAATAAACTAGTGGCAGAGTCATCTTCGAGAATGTGTGGGCCTTCACAGACTTTGTGCAAGTGAAAAAAATGGACCCTTGCATAAACTTTTATGCGTGTGTGTGTGTGTGTCTATATATATATATATAAAGGTGGGTTGTTGTAAAATAATGGCTTATTGTACAGTTTCATAAAATAACCCAAACTAGTTCATGATCAAATTCATCGATTACAAATCCATTCTGATCCAAATTCTGAACTATCGCTCTATCTCATCCAATTTCTAAAGTCAAAAACCAAATCAAAATGAAACATCGTTGAGCATCAAGAATCTTCAAAATTGATCAAAAATGATGATTTAATCATTCAAATTGTTGTGTAGAAGGATTTAGAATCATCAATTGATTATGAAATTGCAGAATACTATACTCAATTGAGCTCTGATTACAATTCAAAATATTACGTTTAAACGTTCTGAACAAAACTGAAGACACTAAAACGTTCTGACCAAAACGAACACATTTAAACGTTCGAGTTAAACGTTTTGACCAAAAACGAACACCTTTAAACGTTCTAAACAAAACTGAAGACACAAATACGTTCTGACCAAAACGAACACCTTTAAACGTTTCAAGATAAACGTTGAAGTTAAACATTCAAGTTCAGAACAAAAAGTTTCAGAACCCTAATCAGAGCTCAGGTATGAAATTAAACGTTCTGGACAAATCTTTAAACATTCAGAAGCTCAAATCCTATACGACCACCTTATTTTTTTCCCATCAACTACTACTTTAAGCTACACTTGAACCTCATCTTTAGTCACTCTTCTCTCAAGTCTCCTAGACCATTTTTCACATTAAAACATAAAATAAAATATAATACTAGATTCATTAAAACATTAAAAAAATAACTATTTATATAAAAAAGATTAATTCATAACATCTGAAAAGCTGGTATCGGGATCATCACGTCGCCCGGTTGAATGATTGGATACTTTTTAGAATGTTCCACGCTACCAAGTGTTTAAATGCATCGTCACGGTAGCGTCTGTACTCTCGAAGGACCTTGGCAATTGCTTCAGCCGTCGTAGTACGTAAAGTATGCGGTTGTAGAGTTTGTTGAATATGGTAATCTTGTGTTTCAAATCCCACCACTATGAAGTGATTTGGCGTTCAACAACAAAATTTTGTTGTAATTCCATTAAAATTGTCGTCCAAAATACCCTGTTTACGACCGTTGGGTTATCTGACGCATTCATCAAAGTTGTTGCTAAGGTTGTTTCTTCGTCATCGGTCCAACTCTTTGTGGTATTCTAACCATTAGTGTGTGATTTTTCAATGAAATGGTTAAAAATGAAGAGAAATGTGTGAAAAATTTAATATAAGTATTTAAAGGGATAAAAGTTTGATTTTATTTTTTTCAATTCCAACAGCTTGATAGCCATTCTACAACGGCTTCATGCCTATCAATTTTCAATTTTCATTGGTAAAAAGAGCCTACACATGATACTGCCCAGGTTATCCGAAATAGTTGTTAATGTAACCGAGCGACGACATTAACCCAGAAAGGAAGGGGGTTGCCAAAGACGCCCCTGTCCCTAATAAAAAAAATGTGAATTTCTTCTTGATTATAAGATTTCTAGATTTTAGGAGAAATACAAGAAAGAGAGAGTTCTCAACCTACAATCATTGTCTCAAGAGTTTACTAGAGTTCCCATTACCATCTCATACCGACTAGTATGTTTTAATTAAATAACTAAATGTAAAGCAAGCTGTAAAATATGATATTTATGTTATAATATTATCACTAAAATTATAACAAGACTAGCAATGTATTAAACAATTTAAAGATGACAAAAAACAAGAACGTAAGAGAGATACATATTCAGTAACTTTCGATTGTTGCTACTTCCTTTGTACATAAGGTTCATATATATACAACTACTTTTACTATTTAGGGAACATATGCATTAAATTTGTGTCGAAAATGTTCATCCATTCACATGGATGTTTCTTTTCTTACACGTTTATAACACTCCCCCTTCGATGAAACATTTTCAAACTTCGCTGCCTCATTAAAAACCTTGCCAAAGAAAACCCAGTGGGAAAAAACTTTAGCTAAGGGAAAAAGAGTGCAGTATATAGCTCCCCCTCAAGTTGTAGGCTGTTACATTATTCGTACATGTCGCATGCCAATATCATAAACATGTTTCCTGAAAGTCGCTATAGGGAGTGCCTTTGTGAAAAGATCAGCTGAATTGTTGCTAGATTGGACATATCTTATTTCAACTTGTTTATCTTTGATAAGGTCTTGAGTATATGAGAAGAATTTGGAGGTATATGTTTTGTTCTGTCAGTTTTGATATACCCTTCTTTCATTTGTGAGACACAGCCTGAATTGTCTTCGTAGATTGGTGTTGGATTTGCATCTTTCTCTAATCCACAAGAGGTTACTATAAGTTGTGTCACAGATCTTAACCAAGCACACTCTCTAGAAGCTTCATATAGTGCAATGACTTCAGCATGATTTGAGGATGTTGCAACAAGTGTTTGTTTCTGAGAGCGCCATGAAATTGCAGTTCCTCTATTCTTAAGTACGTATCCAGTTTGAGATTTTACCTTATGTGGATCTAATAAATAACCTGCATCTGCATAACTAACTAACCCTTCTTTTGAGTCATTAGAATAAAGTAAACCTAAATCGATAGTCCCTTTTAGATATCGAAAAATATGTTTAATGTCATTTCAATGTCTTTTTGTAGGGGATGAACTAAATCTTGCCAACAAATTAACTGCAAAAGAAATGTCAGGTCTTGTACAGTTAGTAAGATACATAAGTGCTCCAATTGCACTGAGGTATGGTACTCTTGGACCAAGAACCTCCTCATTTTCTTCACAAGGACGGAATGGATCATTGTTGACATTGAGTGATCTAACAACCATTGGGGTACTTAAAGGATTTGCCTTGTCCATATTGAAACGTTTTAAGAGCTTTTCAATATAATTCAACTAGTGGACAAGTATTCCATTATTCATATGCTCAATCTGCAAACCAAGACAATATTTGGTTTTTCCAAGGGCTTTCATTTCAAATTCTTTCTTTAAATGAATTATCGTTTCATGGATTTCGTTATACGTCCCAATTATATTTAGATCATCAACATATACGGCTATGATTACAAATCCTGATGTTGTCTTCTTAATAAAAACACATGGACAAATAACGTTATTTGTATAGCCTTTGCTTATCAGATAATCACTCAGACGATTGTACCACATTCTTCCAGATTGTTTCAACCCATATAAAGATCTTTGTAATTTGATTGAACACATTTCTTTGGGCTTTGAGCTTAATGCTTTAGGAATTTCAAATCCTTCTGGAATTTTCATATAGATGTCGTTATCAAGTGATCCATATAAGTAAGCTGTAACAACATCCATAAGACGCATTTCTAATTTTTTAGAAGCTGCCAAGCTGATTAAATATCGAAACATAATAGCATCCATAATAGGGGAATACGTTTCTTCATAGTCAATTCCTTTTAGAAAAAAACTTGAGCTACAAGTCTAGCTTTATATCTTGTAACTTCATGTTTCTCATTACGTTTTCTCACAAAAACCCATTTATATCCTACAGGCTTTATTGACTTTGGTGTTATGACAATAGGTCCAAAAACCTTTCGATTGTTTAGTGAATTTAATTCAGCTTGCATGGCATCTTTCCATTTGTTCCAATCTTGTCGATTTTGACAATCATCTACAGATTTTGGTTCAGGATCATCATTTTCTTCCATGATATCACTTGCCATGGAATAAGAAAATATATCATCAATATTTTCCATTTCATCTCAATCCCACATTACATGGTTTGACCATAGTTGATTGACAACTCTTTGTTGGAATCATTTATTTCTTCATGAGGGAAGGTTATATCATTTACCTCTTCCTGAGGGAAGGTTTTGCCATTTTCTCTTTCTTTATGGTCAGTATCTTTATCTTTTCCAGAATCTTTTCTTTTTCGAGGATTTTTATCCTTTGAACCGATTGGCCTCCCACGTTTTAAATGTTTTTGGGATTCATGAGGTGCATTATCATGGTTTTGCTTACTTGGAATATCAACTCGAGCTGGAGCATTAGCAGCCGGTATATGAGATTTAGTGACCTTGTTTGTATCAGTAAATGCATCAGGTGATTGATTTGCAATTTGTTGTAGATATATTATCTTTTGAACCTCTGTCTCACTTTGTTTTGACCTTGTGTCTAGGTGTAACAATGATGGCACACACTGATATATCACTTTCTTGCTTTTTCATTTTTCCCCTTAATGTCGGGAATATTGCCTCATTAAAATGGCAATCAGCAAAACGTCCTGTAAATACATCACCTGTTAAAGGTTCAAGATATCTTATAATGGAAGATGTTTCATATCCAATATATTCCCAACCTTCTTTGAGGACCCATTTTTGTGCGTTGTGGTGGTGCGATAGGAACATATACAGCACACCCAAAAATTCTAAGGTGGGAAATGTTTGGCTCATTGCCGGAAACAAGTTGTATGGGAGAGTATTTATGATTTGCACTTGGTCTCACACGAATTAATGACCCAGCATGCAGAATTGCGTGACCCCAAATAGAAACAGGGAGTTTTGTCCTCATTATTAATGGTCTAGCTATCAGTTGTAGGCGTTTGATCAACGACTCAGCTAAACCATTTTGCGTGTGCACGTGAGCAACGGGGTGTTCAACAACAATCCCCACAGAGGTGCAATAATCATTGAAAGCATGCGATGTAAATTCTCCCGCATTATCGTGCCTTACCTTTTTAATGGTATAATCAGGAAAATGTGCACGTAATTTGATAATTTAAGCAAGAAGTTTTACAAAAGCGACATTACGAGTCGATAATAAAGAGACATAAGACCATCTGCTGGATGCGTCTATTAAGACCATGAAGTATCTAAATGGTCCACATGGTGGATGAATTGGTCCACATATGTCACCTTGAATTCTTTCAAGAAACGTCGGTGATTCTTTATCAACTTTTAATGGTGAAGGTCTTGTAATTAATTTCCCAAGAGAGCAAGATGTGCATTGAGGCATTTTATCTATTTTGTGGATCTTTTGATCTTTCAATGAATGCCCATGTATATTTTCAATGATCCTTTTCATCATTGTGGATCCTGGATTGCCTAATCTGTCATGCCATAAGTTTATGATACCAGAATCACAACAGTTTTCTTTGACTGCCATACGTACTTGAGGTACATTTATATATGTATAATGCAAACCAGAATGAAGCATTGGTAGCATTTCCAGTATATGACTTCTCTTTACAATATGTAAATATTTTTCATTATCAACAGTCCTCGATTGGGTATCATATCCATTATGATATATATTCTTGAAACTCAACAAATTTCTGGTTGATTTTGGAGAAAATAGAGCATTTTCTACTAAAAGCTTTGTACCATTCGGTAATTCTAAATTAGCTTTTCCCACTCCTTCTATTATGTCAGAAGGACCTGATATTGTGTTAATATTTCCCTTTGTTGGTTTTAATTCATAAAAATATTTTTGAGATTTTAAGATAGTATGTGTAGCACCACTATCCGCTATGCATAAATCAGCATCATTTGATTGATCTTTTGCTCCAATGAAATTCATTTTAATCTTCAAATATAAAAAAAAAAAAAACAATAAGTGCATATATTATACATTCCTAAATTTATTACAAGAGACTTTTATTTTTGTATGAAATGAAAAGTAATTAAACATAGTTAAGACATAAACATGAAAGGAAATACATAATTATCATTGTGATTTTACAATATAACTTTCAGGGTTCAAATTCATTGATAAAATCTGAGATATTCAATTCAATATCGGCATCGTCAATTTTGTCGATATGATTCACTTCCTTTCCTTTTCTCTCAGAGATGTTTGATATAATTCACACAGATGTGAAGGTGTTCGACAAGTCTTTGCCCAATGATTAGTACTTCCACATCTGAAACATGATCCCCCATCATTCTGGGACGTACCAGCATCATTTTTAAACTTGGTTTGCTGGTTAGCGTGGTAATTATTAGCTTTTTGGCTACGACCAAGACCGCGACCATGTCCACGTCCACGATTATTATTCCGTTTAAATGAGTGGTTGCGACCAAAAAAATGGGTTTTATTGAAATTGTTTCGGCCACGCCCACGGCCTTGTTCCCATTTATGTCCAGAATTCTTATGATCATTTTTATAAGCAATATTTGCTTCTGGTATGGCTAATGATCCTGTGTGACGAGCTTGATGGTTTTTCATTAATAGCTCATTATTTTGCTATGCTATGATGAGATTTGTATTCAGATCAGAATATGTTTGAAAATTTTGCACCCGTAATTGTTGTTGCAAAATTATATTTGATGTATGAAAAGTAGAGTAAGTTTTTTCTAACTTATCTGCCTCGGACATAATTTGTCCACAATATTCAAGCCTTGAACATATATTTAATAGAGCAGATGTGTAATCATTCACTTTTTTAAAATATTGGAACCTTAGACTGTTCCATTCGGCTCTAGCAGCAGGGAGTAATGAATCCCTTTGATGATCAAATCTGCTTTTTAATTCTTTCCATAAAACACTTGGATTATCATGATTAAATTACTCCAACTGAAGAATTTCATCAATGTGTTTATGAATAAAGACATCGGCTTTTGCTCTATTGTGGTCATCCAATGTGTTGTTTTCATTAATTGCTTCTAACACACGCATTGATTTGAGGTGTCTTTTGATATTTGCCGTCCATGGCATGCATATAGTTATCTCCAGAACATTTGAGAGGCAAAAATTCAAGCTTTGCAATATTCGTCATTTTATTACTAAACACAAATTAGATAAATATTAGGATTACATACTTATTAAAATTGAAAGAAAATACAAAGGTAGAGCAATAAGTAGATAAAGGAAAAAGAAAAAATCAAACTCCTTAGGTGGGAGATTACAAATTAAGAACAATAAGATTATCATCATTATGGTGGCTAACATCAAAACTGGATGAAGCATCTTTCAAAAATATTATCTTGGGTATTCCTGAGAAGAATAGTTTTGTATTTGTGAAAAAATTGAGATTGATAATTGGTTATTTGTAGTGAAAAATTTATAACCGTTTTATAACGGCTACATGACCGCTTCATCAACGGTTATATATATATATATATATATATATATATATATATATATATATATATATATATATATATATATGTCGGACGGTAGTAAAAGGTCATAGCAAATCCTGTAGCCACTTGTACTAAAAAACAAGTAAGCGTAATCCCCCCTAGACAATAAAATATGTTTACATGAGGAGGAACATATTTACTAGTTATATCATCCGCAATCGCCTGAATCTCGAGACGCTCTTCAAACCAATCATAAACTTTATTGAGATAGGTGTGATCCCCCCTCCGAGAACTGTATATGAGACTTTCATCTCGTACAGCTCAAGCAAAAACACCCAAATACTGGTTGGAACGGATATTTAATAGAAAGTTTGAAACTTCTTACTTTCCGATTCAATCTGCTATGAAGATAAGAATACAAAAAATCTGAAAGTTCTTCTTCTTCTTTGTTTCGATAATACCAATATATATATATACACACACACTTAGAATAAATGAGATATAAATGATAATCTATTAAACAAGATGTAAAATTAGTGTGCAGAATAATAATAATAATAATAATAATAATAATAATAATAATAATGAACTTGTTTATGATGTATAAATAATCATTAGTGCATGAATAGAAGTTATAGATATATTAAGTAAAGGTTAGAAAGTTATTAGTCCCATAATTAGTAAAAGATTATAATAAGATGTTTTTATATTTGTTTTGTTTTATCATTATAGTTATCTTTTTAATGATATGTTTACCTGATTGACGTCTTCTTACTTAGTTGGTCTTCTTGATTAAACCGCAAGCGATTCGTGCTGATATCGTGTTATAATATTACCACTAAAATTAAAACAAGACTATCAATGTATTAAACAATTTGAAGATGACAAAAAACAAGAACATAAGAGAGATATATATTCAGTAACTTTCGATTGTTGCTACTTCCTTTGTTACATAAGGTTCATATATATACAACTACTTTTACTATTTAGGGAACATATGCATTAAATTTGTGTTGAAAATGTTCATCCATTCACATGGATGTTTCTTTTCTTACACGTTTATAACAATTTAAATGTTTTCTTTAGTTAGAGTAAGTTTCATAATCGTCTCTAAGGTTTAGTCAGATATACGATTTTCGTCTAAAAAGTTACTTTTTTTAAGTGGGCCATTGAGGTTTCTCACTTCTTGCCAATCACGTTCAAATCGTTAACTCTGTTTAATTTCATCATTAAATCAAGGATGAAATTTACTTTTCACTAAGATATACGAAGGGGCGTTTTAAGGGGCGTTTGGGATTCCTTATTTTACCTCCTTATAATTTTTTATTAAGTTAATAAGTTACAAAAGTGTAACTTATGAAGTCACAATATAAGCAATCCCAAACACCTTATTACTTTTCAAAATTTTAATAAGTTATAAGTTGGTGAAAATAAGCAATCCCCCCCCCCCCAGTCTTTTACAACTTCACCTCCTTCATATTTTAACACTAATTTTCACTTTGCCCATTTAAATACCACCATCTAACAATCTTAGCCACCAGCCCACCCCACCACAGATCACCATTCCTCTACACTGCCACCGCTACCCCAAATCCCTCCGTACTTCCCCTGGCTGTAACCAACAGTACAGAGGCGGCCTAAATCAATGGCGTAGTAGAGGATTCTCAAATTGACCGTACTCTCCCACTACTGACTACACCGTCAACGATAGCACGATGTCAATCGTGAATTCCGTCCCGATTATCCACGCGGAGAACAACCTCCGGCGTATCAAAACTGTTATAACAATTCGTGTTGCCATCTATGTATAATCAAAATCAACAATCTGAAGGGGCGCAAGACCAGATCTGAATGACGATGGATCTAACGGCTGATCGGAGACGAAGTTGATGGTGTCGTTTTCCGTCGACAGACAGCAAGAGATAAAGGTGAGTGTATGAGGATTTTTGAGGGATAGCCTTTGGAAATGGCCGGCCGGAGATTGAGATTGAGATGGATGGAGTTAAAATTCGCCATAGATATGATTTGGCGGTGGGGGTGGTGGACTGCAGGCCCGGCCCATAGGGAGGGCAAAGAGGGCTACAGCCTCGGGCCAATAGTTTTTGAGGCCTACAAAAATTTCCAGCATTCATATATAGAGGTGCACAAATCGGGTTTTTTTAAAACCCGTACCGGGTAGGAACCGGCTTTTTTGGAACCGGGGCCAATGGTTTTTGAGGCCTACAAAAATTTCCAGCATTCATATATAGAGGTGCATAAATCGGGTTTTTTTAAAATCCGGACCGGTAGGAACCGGCTTTTTTGGAACCGGGTACAAAATAGAATCGGTTCTTGTCAGGAACCGAGTAGGAACCAAACCCGACCGGGTAGCAAAAAATAGGACCCAGTGGAACCGGGTAGGGTAGGAACCAGGTACGGTTTATACTTGAAAACCGGTTTCACCGGGTTTTCCATTTTTAAATGTAATATGATCGTGTTCCAACCGCTATATTTAGTTGTTGTATAATTCTTGCAACACCCAACAACTAGTAGGATAGTAAACCCCCGACAATTTATTTCTTGCGGTTTTGAAAACATCAAGATACTCCAAGAAATAACCGATATTTACCCAAGTACCTTTGGGAAACATATCAGCTTCGCAGCGATCCACAAGAGTTCTATGATACGCTTGTAATGTTTCTTATTAGGAAAAAGCACAAGAGAGCATATTACAAGTTGAGTTCCAACGGGTTGGAGCGTCCCAATTCGGCCTCAAATATTTTCTTTAAACCGACTTGCAATAGTTTTTTGTATTTAAGATGTCTTCTTTTCCCACTTTTGAAAATATCTTGTACAATCAATCTAAAGAATCTCAAACTGGCTTCCATGGTTCATTGGCAAGACCATCTTGAACAACCAAATTGATAATGTGGGTAACACATCGAGTATGAAAAAACTTTTCGTAGCAAGGTGGTGTATATTTTATATATAATTTTTCTACTGCCTTTGTATTGTTTGTTGCGTTATCAAACGACATTGAAAAATTTTTTTTCTTCAAGTTATAAGTCCATTATTACCTTATCTAGAATTTCAAACAATTTTTCGGCAGTATGTGAAAACGGAAAGTTTTCAAACGCGGTGGTGTGTTTCATCATTCGCCAAGAAACCGGATCGACCCAATGAGCGGTGACACAAAGGTATGATTCTGGTAACCCATGTGGTACCGACCAAACATCGCTAGTTAAATGACCCGTTTGTATAGTTGCAAAAAACTCAATCAAATCTTTTCTTGCACATTCCCACAATTTTAGACAATGACGTCGAAGGGTGGTACGACTTACATGGGTGTAGCCCGGTTGAAGAGTCTCTCTAGTCATGGCCGTCAATTGAGGGTTGTCGAATGGTTAAACGGAAAACCTTGTTGAATCATGAACTTCGCCATCCTATCGTGAACCGATTTCATGTTGTAACTAAATATTGTCCCATCTCGACCAAATTCGACTTGGTCCGTTGCGGGAACTTCTTTCAACGCCTTGCAAAAAAAATTTTCGGTGTGCTTTTTTAAAGTAGAGTTTGAATCATGCTTTAAGAAAGCGCCACAAAATTTGCAATGAGCCTTTAGGTCTCCATTAATCAACTCAACCAAATCCCAATTCTGCCATATATCTTCGTTGCGGTTATGAGGGATGACCCGCACAACTTCAGGGTTATCTTCAACACGAACCGGGTCAATAAAAATGGAATCGGTAGCCGCCTTCCTTTTGCCCTTGTTTTGACTTGCCACAATAACTTGTTATCAAGTGGTGGTGGAAGTGAAAAAATAGAGCGTAAACCGATAAGTTTTCTTGATGTTTTGAGTTGGGGTGGTAAAACAAATGATTAAATAACCCCTTGTACAGTTTTTTTTAGCTCAAAAACCGGTTCCAACGGCTATATTACCGTTGGAACCGGTTGTTATTATCGTGGGAACCGGTTCCAACGACTATATTGCCGCAAAAACTTGGTGGAACCAGTTATTCCGGGTAGGAACCGGAACAGGTTTGGAACTGGAACCGGGTAGGAACCGATTTCTGAGAGAATATTTAGAACCGGATAGGGTTTTCGGGCATAATAAAACTCAAACCGGGTATTCGGTATACCAGGTACGAACTGGAACGGTTCCTGGTCGGTTTCACCGGGTCAGGTACGGAACCGGTGTTTTTGTGCACCTCTATTCATATATGTAATATACAAATCCTCATGGATTAATATATTGATCTAGCTCAACTGGTAAAACTCTCTTCAACAAAATAACACGCACATGTTCAAATCTTGCATCTAACACTTATTTTCTTAATTTGTTTTTGTTTTTATTTGTTTAAAGTAACTCTAAATCTCATTTAAGATTTAGGTCCAATGTTCAATCTAAACTAAAAATGATAAAGAGCCATTGTTTTTTTCGTTTTCATTAATAGGACCTATGACATAAGTTTAATTGTTATTAGAACTCGTGTTAATAGCTATATCATCTTCTTTATATATATTATTATAAAGAAAATGGCTTTTTTATTTAAAACTGAAAAGGATAGGATAACATTCGTTTAAGTGTTTAAATTAAACTAGTTTTCTACTATACTTTTGTTTTGTTTACTGCTATTATAATTATCGTTGTGTTGTTACTTTTTATATAGGAGTTAATGATTATATATTTTGGAGGCCCATTTTTTACTAGCCCCGGGTCCTCGAATTTTTATAGATTCTCGAAGACGGCCCTGATGAACTGCCGTGATGGCGGTGGTTTCATAGCTATCGATTCAAGATACACCTCTGCAACTACAAGTACTAGATAGTGTTTGTATTAATTTGTTTTAATAATATATAAAATAAAATCAATATGGTGACTAAAATAAAACAAAAAAAAACAAATTAAAAAGACTTTCTGCCATTGGGTTAACGGTTAAAATAAACGGAGTTCACGATTTGAATGTAATTAGCAAGAAGTGACAAACCTTGATGATACAGTTGTGCAAAAAAACCTTTTTAGACGAAAGTCACGTAATTAAACAAACCTCAGAGATTGTTTTAGCACTTTACTCTTTTAGTTATTTGAAGTTCGAATAACCAAATGATAAACTTTACTTGATAAATATATAGGAAGTCTAGTTATTTATTAAAACAGATATATAATTTTTAACGATCATTAATAAGAATTATAAATTACAACTAAAAAAATAAAAATTCCTATAAAAATTAAAATGGCTCTATGATTCTCAAAAGGGAGTGTTTAACTCCTTTGATTAATCTTCTGCTTATATTAATCTTAACACGATATTACTATAAATATTAGAAAAAAACTAATAAAAAGAAAATTAAATCAAATGCATACAATCTTAGAGCATTCTCAGCCTGTTCTCTACCCTATATTTATATATATATCATGTAATTATATTAAAAAATATTGTATTTTCTCTCTCCTTTTTTATTAAATAATATTTTTATACTTTTATCATCATATTTTCTCTCTCTTTCACTTATAACTATTTTATGAAAATATTAAAAAGTTATACAGTATCTACAGTAAAACCTCCAATTTAACTTTCTCATATAAATTTTCTCTCTTCTATACTCACAACCACTCATAATCATACCATATAATTTGCAAATTCCCTCACATAATTTTAGAGAACTGATTGAGAATGCTCTAACTCGATATTACTAGAAATATTAGAAAAAAATAATAAAAAGAAAATTAAATCCAATGCATACAATCTTAACTCGATATTACTAGAAATATTAGAAAAAAAACTAATAAAAAGAAAATTAAATCCAATACATACAATATTAACGATTCAAAACCACAAAGAAAACGAAAAATGTTACAATTATCATAAAAGAGCAAAAACCTAATGTTTTTGAGACCGGACCGGTTCAACTGATCGACCGGGATTCGGTCACCTGACCCATCCAATTCTATACAGTTCGCTCGCTACTCAAAAAACCGGCTGGTTACCGGTAGCCCGTTTGATTCGCTGTCCGATCCGGTTATGAAAACATTGTCTAGGCCATCTAAATGGACATAACGTTATAAAAAATAATGCAAAATAAACTTTCTAAAATTAAGAGTGGAGATAGTACAAAAATGGATTATAACCAGAGAACCCGACGGTCCACACCTTCATTTGTACCTACTGTTGGAATATTTGGGTCGTTAGAATGACCGTTTGAGGCTGCTAAAGAAGTGTTGTATGTGGGATTAGTGCAATTTGAAGTTGCTTATTTTTAGTTTTTACTTGGTCTAGTTTGTTTCCTATTTTCTCTCATTTATTGTTTAGAACCGTTAGTTTGGCTTTGTATTTATATTCAGTTTCAGTTTAATGATAATTTAAGCATTTTGGCTAAGTTCTTGAGTACCATTGATACACTTTTATCAATTGGTATCAGAGCAATTTATTGTTCGATCGATAGAGAAAGCCATGGCCGTGAGTGAAGAGCATATGAAAGTTCCAACGTTTGATGGTCATTATGACCATTGGAGCGAGATAATGGAAAATCTGCGGCGTGCAAAACAACTGTGGAAGCTCATTGATTCGGGAATCAAAGAACCGGCCGTCGGCATCGCTGTGAGTGATGCTCAAAGGAAGAAACTTGAAGAACTCCGAATTGTCGATATGCAAGTCAAGCACTATCTCTATCAAGCGATTGATAGGGTAACTTTTGAGCAAATTCTTGACAGAAGTACATCCAAGGCGATTTGGGATTCTATGAAGAAAAGGTTTGCCGGGAATGAACGGGTGAAGTGATCAATGTTGCAGAAGTTAAGAAGAGATTTCGAGATCCTTGAAATGAAGAATGACGAGACCATACCCGAGTACTTTGGCAGAGTCTTGACCGTCTCAAATCATATGAGAAGTAATGGTGAAGAGATGACGGATACCAAAATTGTAGAGAAGATTCTCAGAACTCTTTCTGAGAAATATATGTACGTGGTGGTTTCGATTGAGGAGTCTAAGGATGTTGAGGCAATGATGGTAGAAGAGTTACAGAGCTCTCTCATAGTTCATGAACAAAAGTTTAAAAAAGGTGAAAGAGAAGATGATCATGCCTTGAAGGTTGATGAAAATGAAGGGTCGAGTAGTAGCCGTGGTTGTGGAAGAGGAAGATCGGGCTCTAGAGGAAGGGGACGTGGTCGTGGTAGATCGTCCTCTTTCAATAAAGAAACAATTGAATGTTATAAATGTCATAAACTTGGACATTTTTCATATGAATGTCCGGGTGAAAAAGAAGCAAATTATGCCGGTTTTAACGAAAACGAGGAGGTTATGCTTATGACCGAATCACATGTTGATGGCTCTCACAAGTGAAGACGTCAATGGCCCGCTTTGGTTCTTGGATTCGGGGTGTTCAAACCATATGTGCGGCGTTAGAGAGAAGTTTGTGACATTTGATCAAAGTTTTTCCACGACAGTAAGACTCGGTAATAATACGCGTATGGCTGTGGGAGGAAAAGGCAATGTAAAACTAAAGATAGAAGGCATCACCTTCATTGTTCAAGATGTCTATTATGTGGGTGAATTAAAGAACTGCTTGCTAAGTGTTGGACAACTTCAAGAGAAAGGTTTATCCTTTCTTTTCAGTCTAATACTTGTAAAGTGTATCATGGAGAAAGAGGGCTGATGTTCCTGAGCAAGATGAGTGCAAATAGAATGTTTCCGGTGTGTGAAGATGCTGGTAGACTCACGGATCAGAGGTTAGAAGGATGCAACTATACAAGTAAAGAAGATATGGCTAGGTTGTGGCATGAGAGACTCGGCCACATCAGTAAAACGAGCATGGGTACACCTCAGCAAAAAAAATGGTTAGGGGGCTGCCCAAGTTTATTATCGAGAAAACTGTGTGTAAAGATTGTTCGGTTGGAAAGCAAACCAAAGAAGACATACCCAAGAAAGCCAAGTGACGTGCCGAGTGTGTCTTGGAGCTTATTCACTCCGACATATGCGGTCCGATAACACCATCCTCGAATTCAGGTAAGAAATATATGTTGAGTTTCATAGACGATTTCAGTAGGAAAGGGTGGGTTTACTTGTTAAAAGAAAAGTCGGAGGCCTTAGATTATTTCAAAGAATTTAAAGCACAAGTTGAAAAAGAAATGGGCAGCATGATTAAATGTCTAAGAACCGATAGAGGAGGTGAGTATTTGTCATGTGAGTTTGCCAAATTTTGTATGGAACATGGTATAAAAAGGCAACTAACTACGAGGTATACACCTCAACAAAACGGGGTTGCCGAAAGGAAGAATAGAACGGTTATTGGTATGATAATAACTCTCCTTGCTTCAAAACACATGCCTAAAAAGTTTTGGGCAGAAGCGGCTCTTTGGAGTTTCTACGTTTTGAATAAGTGTCCAAGCAAGGCTCTTTCACATATTACTCCCGATGAAGCATGGTATGGAAAGAAGCCAACGGTTGAAAACTTGAGAGTTTGGGGTTGTTTGGGTCACGTTCATGTACCCAAACAGAAGAGAGTTAAACTTGACGAAAGAAGTGCGGTTTGTATCTTAACCGGTATTAGTGAAGATTCGAAGGGATATCGGTTAATAGATTCGACGAGTATGAAAGTTGTTGTAAGTAATGATGTAGTGTTCGAAGAAGATAAGGAATGGGAATAGGATGATGAAAAGAGAACGAAGGAAGTTGAGATTATGTGGGGCAATTATGTGTTTAATTCTGATTATGTTGTGAGTGAAAGTGATGACGAAGATAATGAACCTGAGTGGGTAGAAGATGAAGTAGAAGGTAGTGAGGCAGGTCCGAGTAATGTTAGAGAGCTGGGAGTCAGAAGAGCTCCAAGGTATTTGGAGGATTATGTGGTTGGTGATGAAAGTGATTCGAAAGATGAGGAAGTAAATGTGGTGCAGAAAGTCGACCACGATCCTATATGTTTTGAAGAAGCCGTTAAGATGGATAAATGGAAGAATGCAATGGATACTGAAATTGATGCAATAGAGAAGAATGGAACATGGTGTCTTGTAGATCTGCCAAAAGAAGCAAAGTGTATTGGAGTTAAATGGATATACAAGACAAAGGTAAACGAGAAAGGAGAAGTCGAAAAATATAAGGCACGATTGGTAACTCGGGGTTATGGCCAAGAATACGGTATTGATTATGTTGAAGTTTTTGCTCCCGTTGCAAGGATGGATACTATAAGGTTGATGATTGCTATTGCTGCTCAACGTGGTTGAAGCCTGTTTCAAATGGATGTTAAATCGGCCTTTTTACATGGTAAGTTAGAAGAGAATGTCTTTGTACAACAGCCGCTTGGATATGTGGTAAAAGGAAGTGAGAATAAGGTGTATAAACTTGAGAAGGCCCTTTATGGTTTGAAACAAGCTCCTAGAGCTTGGTTCAATCGAATCGAAGGTTATTTTATTAACCAAGGTTTTGAGAGGAGCAAAGCCGAAAACACCTTGTTTGTGAAGAAGGGGCAAAACGGGAAGGTATTATATGTGAGTATATACGTCGATGATTTGATATTCACGAGAAACAATGATTCGATAACGGAAGACTTTAGGTGTTCAATGAAGAAAGAATTTGAGATGATAGATTTGGGAAAGATGAGGTATTTCTTGGGAATTGAAGTAGTGAAAACAGTAACCGGGATTCATGTTTCTCAAAGAACATATGCAATAAAGATGCTCAGCCGGTTTGAAATGTTAGAGTGCAATGGTGTCAAGAATCCGATTGTTCTGGGTACAAAATTGAAGAATGATGATGGTGAAAGTGTTGATGCTATTTTGTTTAAACAAATGGTGGGAAGTCTTATGTATATCACGAATACCAGGCCAGATTTGCAGTTTGTGGTAAGTTTAATTAATCGTTTTATGTCAAAGCCTATGATTGAACATTATGATGCATCAAAGAGGGTCATGAGGTACACTCAAGGCACTCTAGACTATGGAATTTGGTATAAAAGAGGTGGTAATGGTGAGATGAAAGTTTTTGCTGATAGTGATTATGCGGGTGACTTAAATGATAGAAAGAGCACATCGGGTTTTTTGATTTTGTGGGATGGAGCTGCGGTGACGTGGTCATCAAAGAAACAAAGTGTAGTTGCTCTTTCGTCGACAGAGGTCGAGTATGTTGCTGCTGCGTGTGCGTGTCAAGTGCTTTGAGTGCGTGATATTTTAAAAGAATTTGGAGTTCAAATAAGTAAACCAACTGAAATTTTATGTGACAACACTTTAGCTATTAAGTTGTCGAAGAATCCAGTCTTCCATGGGAAATGCAAGCATATCGGTGTTCGTTATCATTTTCTTAGAGACCTAGTAAGTGAATGTACTGTGAAGCTGGAGCATTGTGGAACCAAAGATCAGTTGGCGGATGTCTTGACCAAACCACTGCATCGTGAAGTTTTTATGAAGATTAGAGATTAGTTGAGTGTTTGCTCGGTGAAAAGCAAACTAGACATGAACTCTAGTTTGAGGAAGGGTTTGTTGGAATATTTGGGTCGTTAGAATGACCGTTTGAGGCTGCTAAAGAAGTGCTGCACGTGGGATTAGTGCAGTTTGAAGTTGCTTATTTTTAGTTTTTACTTGGTATAGTTTGTTTCCTGTTTTCTCTCGTTTATTGTTTAAACCGTTAGTTTGGCTTTGTATTTATATTCAGTTTCAGTTTAATGATAATTTAAGCATTTTGGCTAAGTTCTTGAGTACCATTGATACACTTTTATCACCTACCAATCGGTGGTTTCAAAGAAATTTAATTTGTTTTACCGTTTTCAGCTTAGTATAGATTTTCTCAACTTTCAAATTTTAGGGTTCAATCCAATGTTGTAGAACTTGCTAGGCACTAGTTGGACGATGGAGTATGGACTAGCGATTGATCGAGATTAATTAGATTGGATTTTGTATGCAATTTTTTCATACACACGCACCAAAATATATGTATATAAATTTTCAATTTGACCAATTTTGATAAATATCGCTTAATCGACGACTAGTCGGCGGGATATCGGCTAGCGATTAATCAATGGTTAATCGACGCCTAAGCGCGAATTTTACAACCATGGTTATATCATACAAATGATCGATGACTCCTTAAGACACTACTATAACCATGAACGCGTTTGTTGTGCCATATTAATCTTTCACGTATTGGGTTGGAGCTAAAGCTAAATGCATCATTGAGAAAAACCCGACACATGGTTAGATTCTCATGCTTAAATTGGTTTTTTTTTAGTTATTATACTTCAACGATAAATAGATTGGGTTTTAATATTTAAAAAGAAAGAATTGCTGCTTGTGCCTGTGTGCGAGACATTTTGAGTCCCTCATTTTGCAACACTAGAAAACCATAGAGCACAAAGTGTCCCGCCGACAAACCATAAGGACGCAAACACTAATTCTTATTAAAAATAATAATACAATCATAGAAGGTTATTTCCGTTGTAAACAATTGGAACAAGATAAAAGTTCCTCCACCAGTGGTGATTCTCTTTTACCATTTTTTTAAATAACATTAAAATGTCTATTTATTATGTAAAGTACACAAAATAAAAACTTACAATAAAACAATATAATAATTTATAATAAAAAAATTCGATGAGATTACAAATTCAATTTTTCCATCATTCCCATGGAAACACATGCTCCATTTTACATATGCATATAATCCCAACTACAAAATCACACAAACATCCACAATATATTAGCAGTTGATCATTGATCGTAGCTAAAGACCAAGATCCCGAAGCTCCCGAAGAGTCATTGGCGTCACATATTTTGGGTTACCTTCAAGCAACTGCTTCGCAATTATCAAATTAGCAGCTTCACTAGGGTGATAAGGATCCCAAAACACATGTTTATCTCGGTCGTCACACAAACTTGACGTCGGACCACACGGAATAATCCCCGCATACTGACCTCCATTCCCGCAGCATGCTTTGCTTGCCGTCTTAAATCCTGCAGCATTAATTCAACGAGTCGTGTTACATAAGTTGTTTGGAATGAAAACAATCACATTGATTAATCGAAAAAATTCTCACCGTATTTGTTGTAGTTTGTGATGAGCTCCATGACTAAATCGTAGACGTTAGCATGAACAAAAGTAGCTCCGGGAAGATTATCGTTTAGTTCTGCAACCAAATCCTTCAATTTAGCGTTGTATCGAAGCGCGAGTTGATTAGGCAATGCGACGCACTCGTTCTCCTTCAACTGATTAATCGTTCTTTGGTATGGAATGCATCCGATGGGTCCCACGTTTCCGATGATGAATTTTCGTGCATCCAATTGATAAAGTCTCTGAAATCATTTTTAGCGATAGTAGTATAAGATCATACAGTCCATATTACTTCTAGAAAAAAAACATAACTTTATAGAGTAAAGACATGTCGCATCATACAAGTAATATAACTTTTAACACAACGTACATACCACGACTTATTTAGTTTTGGTAAAGTTACATAGACACTACAACACTTCATATAATATTTTATTCAAATTATATTCAGGCTTTATACATTTTCACCATATCATACGATAGGTCATAAGATACCACTGAACGTAAGATATAAGATATGTTGAAAATGTTATAAAGTACACATAGTATGTCATTGGTGTGTGGATAGCATATTAGTGACGTCAAGCATAATACTTACAGTTAGTTGTGATCGGAGGTGACTAATGAGATCATCGACAAACGCATCGGGAGTCTCTGAAACCCTAGCTCCAATCGAGAGAACAGGAAGGAGATAATTATTGAGAAAATCATTAGATCCGATCGTGATCGAGAAGATAGCCTTCTTCATAACGTGTTCTCTCGCTTTCTCTGCACCGAGGAGCTTATCGATCTGTTTCCTCGTGATGTTGAAGTAATCAATCTGGATGTCCATTGATAATCTATTAACCTGTAGAAACACGTTTAATTAGATTAGCATTACAAGAAACTAAAATTCCGTTGCTATTTTAGAAAGCTTGCATGTTGCAACTTACAAAAATTTGCCCCGTGGCGTTCATAATTCCTCCACCGCCAGAGGCGTAATTCACACCGTATAATATAGCTTCTCCGGTGGTGTTTGGATCCAGAAATGGCACCGCGTAGTGTTGTTGCCCTAGTTCCTCTCCTATAAACAAAGTATAACATCATTCTTAGTTAATTAGTTATGGACTTATAAATCAGCTAGCAGAAAATTTTTTTTATCAGGTAACAAAATTTTATAAGGGCCTATCAGAATTTTTGCGTATAAATAACACTTGAATCCGCCAATAAAAAAAGTGGCCGGAAATAAGGATCATACCGACAATGTCTCCAATGGTTCTCCCGTTGGTATACCGCCCGGTAGGTTGTCCTCCGGACGGTTTAAAATCAATCCCATTAGGTTTGATGTTAGCTTTAGATAACGTCTGCAAGAAGTTATTATTTCCGGCATCCACCAACGAATCGCCGAAGATATAAGAAGCTCCTCCTCCGTCACTACCGTCAGCAGCCACGGCTGCCGTAAAAGCAAATAATAAAAACAAAACTGCTGCCTGATAAACATCCTTTGAATCCATTAATAATAGCTATAAGATACAATTAGAGTTTGCAAATTAAAATGGGAATTGAATGATTGAATGAAGGGTATAGAATGACTGAATAAGACATATATATATTTGTAGGTGAAAATGGAAGTGAGTTTGGTGAGAAGTGAGGGAGGTTGTTGATCAACCATTGGTGTCATCAATGTCTTTACCTGTCTTAGACTAACTAGAATGCCATGTTTTAGAATCTAGAGCATCGATCCGTTGCATGTTAAAGCAAATTATACATACAACTGTCTATGGTCGTTTAGGTGTTGTATCAAATAAGGTTTTATTAAAAATGAATGCCGCATGCATTACTACATGACACGTGGATGTTATTTTGCAGGTTACCAACTTTCAATCCTAGCCGTTCACATTTGACAATCCCCATTCTGGCCAAAATCAAAAGCAAAACCATATACAAAGCCGTGTAAATAATTTTCTATACTAACTTTTAATTGTATTTTAGTTTTCTTTCGCTAAATTATTGTTATTTTTTTTCAAAATGTAAACTTTTAGCTAAATTATTAAATAATCAATAGGATTAATTTTAATTAAATAATATTATTTCTTTGCCATATAAGATTCTGATTCCATTCAGAATTGATAACGCATGCATTACGACGTGACACGTGGATATTATTTTGCAGAATACCAACTTGCAACGTCCAAAAGCCGTTCAATATTTTAGAATCTCACTCAGGTTGACGCTCTAGGCCCAAAGCCCCAAATCAAGCCAATAGTCAAAGGCTCAAAGCCCAAATCAATATAATAATAATAATAATAATAATAATAATAATAATAAAGTCATAAGCGGGGAAGGGGCACTCATAGATACTACCTATATGTCGGTCATCATACACCGTTATTTCATTTCTATCCTCAAATATCCATTAATTAGAATAGAATATAACTGGAAGCACCTACTCATAAGTACCATAAAAAAAATTTTTGTTTTTGGTTAAAAATTAAAAATAAATAAAACAATTAAATTTAATTAAAATTAAAATTTCCTTAAGTGAGAAATATTAGAGATGTCTGTAGAACATTGATGTTGTTGAGTGAGCCGGGCGGACCACAATACGCATGCCAAAACCATAAATCTTGTGACGCAACTGCTTCGACCGCGACAATTAGGTATATATGATCGTCTCTCTTATATTGGCCTCGGAACGCTTTGAGACACATCATCCGATCAAGAGATGTACAATCGATGTTACCTAACATCCCAGGAATGTGATGTCTTTCTTCATGTCGTTGGTACAAGTTCGCTACATCGTGGCTTGTCGGCCTACGCAAGAACTCATCGCCGTACATTTTAGTCACGGCGTTGCAGAAAAATCGTAGGCATTCTCATGAAGTCCTACATACATAAATACTCGTTGCCCTTGTCGGGAGTATTACCTGTCGCAAGTTGTTTCATGGCAAACATGACGTTTTGTATTGCCATAAAACTTTTCTTTATCCTCCCTTCATATCCCACTTGAAACCATGGATATTGTGCTTCCACATTACCAACAATTTTTAAGAACAACCGTTTTGACACACGAAACCGGTAACGGAAAGCATCGTCATTGTACTTTGGTTCCTCCACAAAATAATCATTCATAAGAACTTCGTTACCTTTTTCCGCGATCACGTTGAATGATTTTTTTAGAAATGCGGGATGAAGTTGCCGTGTCTTCCTCTCTTCGGCGTGCTCGGAGAGATCTTTGAAAAAGCATGCGCTACTATCATTTGAAAAAAATACCGTTATCAGGATCGTTCAGCGGTATGAATATCCCGAGATCATCGTTTGAGAAATTAGCCATTAGGGGTTTGAGTGAATAGAAATGGTGAAGGATGAGTGAATAAAAATGGTGAATAGTTAGTGGTATTTATATGTAATAAATTGATTATTAATGGGTGTTTTAATTTCTTCAAAAGTCTCCAAGGATCATATAATCACACGGTAAACATTTGCCATAAATTATAATTTGGCAAACTACCCACATAGTTAGGGGTGGTTTGCCATATGATAAGTAGCCTATAAACCTTACACACACTAGTGTCCAGCCCCTCTAAGTAGCAACATTCGGCAACTTCTTGGGTATGAAAATAAGTAAAAAAAAATTAATAGAACACCACGTTTGTCAGATCTTAAACTCGAACTCGATGCATGAGCACCTGTTTAATGGGCATTTTAATTCTGGGATAAATTCGTTAGCATGATTGGGCTCACGTGAGAAGGAATCTGGGCTAATGGGATGGATAGTAGCTAGCGGTGCAAATATCGATTAACCTTTTTCTGGAATATAGCGTGCCAATCAAAACTGATTTTTATCAAACGGTCAAAACCCGTTAAAGTCAATGACCAATTATGGTTCCTAATTAATTCGGGAAAATCCCAAAAATAGTCCATCTACGAAATGAGATTCCAACTTTATCTTATAAACTTAATATTTTCAAAAATGGCCCTCTATAACTCATCTTTGATCATGTATTAAGAAATCTAACGCATCTTTGACGACATGTTAGCATAACACGTCGTCAAAGACGCGTTGAATTCCCTAACACATGGTTAAAGACGCTAACACGTCGTTAAAGACGCGTTAGATTTCCTAACACATGGTTAAAGATGAGTTAGGCCTCCAAACACGTAGTCAAAGATATGTTAGCATCACACGCGTAGTCGAAGATATGTTAGCTTTTTTGTTTGTTTTTTTAATATTATATTTTTATAACTAGTTTAACTTATATTTGTTTTTCTTTTATAACTTTATTATATATAAAAGTTTTATATTATTTCGAATACACCGACCAGACATGCTTACTTTTACCTACTGACCGACATAAACTAACTTAAACTCAAGCCGTGCCAAATCAATATCGAAATATTCAATAAAATTTGTCCCCGCTCGGTTTTAAATAAAATTTATGTCGGTCCGTATAAAAGTAAACATTTCTCGTCGGTATATTCGAAATAATATAAAATTTTATATATTAAAAGTTATAAAAGAAAACAAATATAAGTAAAACTAGTTATAAAAATATAATATTAAAAAAACAAACAAAAAAGCTAACATATCTTCGACTACGCATTTGATGCTAACATATCTTTGATTACGTGTTTGGAGGCCTAACTCATCTATAACCATGTGTTAGGAAATCTAACACACGTCTTTGACGACATGTTGTCATCTTTAACCATGTGTTAGGATATCCAACGCGTCTTTAACGACGTGTTATGCTAACATGTCGTCAAAGACGCGTTATATTTCCTAATACATGGTCAAAGATGAGTTAGAGAGGGCCATTTTTGAAAATATTAAGTTTAGAGGACAAAGTTAGAATTTCATTTTGTAGATGGGCTATTTTGAGAATTTTTCCAAATGAAAATCACTAACCTATGTAGCTGGTTTGGTGAGGTTAATAACCGAGCTGATTAACCTAAAATTAGTTTAAAAAATGGTTCTTAAAATAAATAAAAAACTTTAAATTAACTACTAAGATGTAAAATAAACTCGTTTAAGAAAATTAGACGACAAACATTGTTAAAATAAAGAAAAAAAACGACAATATATTTACATATAGTCATCGTTGTTGTTGTCTTTGTCTTCGATTAGTTTTTAATAGCGTGCCAAATGAATTTATAAAGTAGAGTTCAACGTGCCTTTGAGAAACATGTTACAATTCCTCCAACAGGCCGCCAATTTCAACATTGTGTCGGCATTAGACATAAATCGAACTTTGTTGAAATTTCGTGGGTATTTTTTGGTAAGCAAGCATATAGGGTATAGGGTATTTTCGACATAATTTACCAAGGGATCATGGGCGTTTCAATGACGGATTTCGACAGATGCTTGTTGTAATTACCATGGTGGTTTCGTTGACGGTTCAACGTTGGTAGATTCAGGGATGGATCATTGATGAGTGTTGTGACATATGTAACCAAGGAAATCTTTCGTTTTTTAACTTTCCCGCCAGACAAAGGACCTTAGACGAAATTTTATATTCTTTTACTTTCTTCTTTATTTATTTATTTATTTTTGTTTTCTTTTTCTTTGGGATCGGTCGGTGAAGTAGACACTAGTGTGCATTTTCTTTTCTTCTTTGCAAAGCAAAGCTCCTATGCATGTAGGCTCTTTCCTCCTTCAAAGTTAAAAGTGTGTTCCATTATTGCATCTAGTGCTTTTGCTTTATTTCAACCAAAAGTTTATGATTAAACCCATTGATTGGGGCCAGAATTAATTAATATGAATACACAAGAAGCAACAACACACTATACCCTTTTTAATTTGTGTTCTTCCATTTCCAATCATCTTTCATTTGAATCTCTAACCAAGATTCATGCATATTTCACTTAGATATGCTTGTCTAATATGCCACAAGAAGCCCAGAACCAAGCATGAGTCCAATCCATCCACTCAAGAGATCAAAAGAAACCCATCACAAGTTCGAAAATCGCACGAAATTAACATCCAAGCGGCTCTTAAACAAGCATCTGAATATGGGTCTCTTGTTGAACCCCAAAGTATGATTCTTTCAGACACCACTGACATCGAAAACACGGGTTTACAAAGATCAAGATCACTAGCAAGACTAGAAGCTCAAAAGGAGTTTCTAAAAGCAACTTCTTTAGCTGGGAATACAACATTCGAAACCGAGGACTCTATTCATGATCTTGATGAAGCTTTCTCCAAGTTTCTAACCATGTATCCAAAATATAAAACAACTGAAAAGATTGATCAGTTAAGGGTTACTGAGTATGCCCACTTGGCAGACAAAGATTCTAAGGTTTGTCTTGATTATTGTGGATTTGGGTTGTTTTCATTTCTTCAAGTTGTTCAATATTGGGAAACATGTTCAATTAGTTTATCCCCAATAACAGCAAATTTGAGAATTCATGCACTATATGGTAGTTTGGAGACAAGTCCGGTTGAAAATGATATCAAAAACAGGATCATGGATTACTTAAAACTCCCTAAAAATGAATATGGTCTAGTGTTCACCGTTAGTCGAGGTTCGGCTTTCAAACTTCTAGCTGAATCGTACCCTTTTAATATGAATAGAAGCCTACTAACCATGTTTGATCACGAGAGTCAGTCGGTTGATTGGATGGCTCAAACGGCTAAGCAGAAAGGCGCCAAGGTTCACAGTGCGTGGTTTAAGTGGCCTACACTTAAACCATGTTCGACCCATTTAAGGAATCAGATTTTAAACAAGAAAAAATGTAAAAAAGATTCCTCAAAAGGTCTTTTTGTGTTTCCGGTTCAATCAAGAGTTACCGGTGCTAAGTATTCGTACCAATGGATGTCATTTGCTCAACAGAACAATTGGCATGTATTGCTTGATGCAGGTAATTGTCCCGGTCACACCTTTCTCAGACTGTACCAATCGATTAATAGATTTTGTAGCTATTATTATTATTATTATTATAAGTGAGATTAATACTTTGTACGTTTTTTGTTGCCTAATGCAGGTGCTTTGGGTCCATTAGACATGGATTCGCTTGGGTTATCTCTATTTCGACCCGATTTCATAATCACCTCATTTTACCGAGTTTTCCGGTACGACCCAACAGGATTCGGATGCCTTCTTATTAAGAAAACCGCGATTAAAATCCTCAAGAAGCAAGCTAGTCATATGAGCTCCGGTATAGTGAAGATCAATTCAGTGTCTCCAGGACACTTGGCTGAGTCTGCGGGCCCGTACTCTCAACGGGCTTGGCCCGAAGATGATGACGACGATGACAATGAAGATGCCAGAAAAGATGAAGTGGTCCTGGAAACCAATCTTGGAATCCTGTTGCCAGCCTTTTCCGGTGTGATTAATCCTTCTCTAGTGACGGATGTATATGAAGAACCCGAAAGCTTTTCGGTCATGAAAAGTCCTATTTTAATGCAACCCGAATCACCCGAAGACTCAATGTGGATCGATGTAGGACAGAGTCCATTAGAATCTCAACCCGGGACGTTCAAACCGGGTATACCTCCACCTTTCTGGTTTGCAGGCAAGAACATACATAACAAAGAATTTGATTCACAGCCTCGCGAAATCAATAATTTTATAAAAACTCAAGACTACAGTCCGGAAATACAGGAAGTTCCTGAAAGCGAAAGCTATGTTATACAAAGAGAAACAGACGATGATTGTAGTCCAAGTAAAACCACATCCCGCCTTCGGTTCTTGATCAACTGGCTTGTGGTTTCCTTGCTTCAACTTAGACTACCAGGTTCAAACACAGAAGACTCGGTTCCACTTGTTCACATTTACGGTCCAAAGATCAAATACGAAAGGGGTGTGTCTTTGGCTTTTAACGTTAGAGATAAAAGTATGGGACTAATTAGTCCAGAAATTGTTCAAAAGATGGGTGAAGCAAATGGGATTAGTCTTGGTATTGGTATTGGTATTCTTAGTCATGTAAAGATTATACAAAACAGGAAACAAAATCACAGGGCTGTGGATGATGTAGATACAACAGTTTGCAAACCAATGGATGACAAGAACCTTAAACCAGAAGGTTTTGTGAGGGCTGAGGTTGTCACTGCTTCACTTGGTTTTTTGACTAACTTTGAGGATGTTTATAAATTGTGGGTTTTTGTTGCAAGATTCCTTAATCCTTCTTTTGTTCGAGGGTATGGATCTTCAACTATCTTGGAAGGTGAAGAATCGTGAAGTGTTTCAATGGGAATTTTACAGTTTGTGTATTATATGTGCTTATGGTTATAGTTTTAACAATTTTATAAGTTTACTAACTTTTCTTTTCTTTTCTTTTAATTTTATAATAATTTGCATTTCAGTCTTTAGTCTAAAATAAGTCTATTATGCTCTGAAGTTTAAGAATTAACTAGACAACAATCTAGTAATAATCTTGATGCTAAGACCTTCTGATGGTTTATTCCCTAAAGTGTGTAAAAACCTTTAATATATGTCGTAATAATACAAATATTGCACGAATACAACAAAATAAGGTAGCACCTACCACTAAAGTATGTAAAATTAATTACCAACCTATTCTGTAGAATTTTAATCCCAAAACCTTTTATCTTAATCATCGGGATATCCTCTTGAGGGCGTGCAATTAGTAGTTGGCATACATAACAACCATTCATCATAAATCATGCATGTACGCAACTTACACCTATATAGATAATAGTGGTTTAAGTGCTCTAGGAGTCAAGGGTCGGTTCCTTCTTTGATACCATCTGTAACAGCCAGGCTACCGCCGCACCATAATCTTGTCCGCTTTGGCCAGGACGTACCACCATCGCCTCAAGGATTTGCTTTTGGTTGCCCAGGTGGAGACTTCCCAGGAGGTCACCCATCCTGATACTACTCCCACCCGAGCACGCTTAACTGTGGAGTTCTCCTCTCATCCACTACCATTAAGCGCCCAAAACGTGTTATGATGGGGAATGTATCTACCTCCTTATAAAGAAGGTTTAATTCTTCTCCCAACCGATGTGGGATGTCACAATACATCTCACTATATTAAAAAATAATATCATTAAATATTTGATATGAAAATCATATAAAATAGGAATATACTAAAAACTAATATCCTATTTTATTTTAAAAAATATATTATTTATAGTTAAGAAACAATTTTATAATAAAGAAAATAAACGGGTAATGGGTATCACCAAACCCAGATAAATTTTAAACTAGATTATAACATATCATTTATTTGTGAAACCATTTCATCATCAAACCTCAAGTATATTAATTATTAACTTTCTTACAATAAATAAAATTAAAATCCAAATATACATATATAAATATTAAAAACGAATAATGTAAAACAACCCCCGTAATACGAGGGATAAAATCTAGTAATATTATAATGTAAATTATGTTTATTTTGTTCCTTATGGTTTAAGTTCATGCATGTTTTTGACACTATATCTTACATGGAAAAGGTTAAAATAAGAAGACAAAAATGAAAAGTGTGAGAAGGATTTGTGATCACTTATAAGACCCATTAACAAAAATTTCAAAAATAATTAAAAAACCATAACTCAAAATAAAAATTAAAAACTCAAATGTTTTTTCCATCATTCTCGTTCCAAAAAAAACGAAGAAAAGACACTATGCCGAGATCAAAGACACAATGACGAAATGAGCAAAATACACAATTATAACTAAAAAAATATACAATATATTGCAAAATATAATACAATGCCGAATAAAAGATAACACAATGTTGAATAAGATAACACAATATCAAGAAAAAAAGACACAATGTTAAGGAAAAAATACACAATCAATGACGAAAATAAAATTAAAAAAACTCAATGATAAACAAAAAGACACAATGATTTTTTCCCCTCAACATTGTGCCTTTTTTTAGACGAGGAAGACGTTGACAACATTTTTATGTTTTTTACTTTTTTCGTTTTTTTATTAAATTTTGAGTTATGATTTTTTTAAATGTTTTCTTTTTTTGATACAAATCATTTTCATCATTCTCAGTTTTGTTCTCTTTTATAAAATAACTTGACACATATACAATTCTGATTTTTTTTAGTGGGAGAAGCGCATATCTCTCTCTCTCTATATATATACTTACCTAATTACATATAATCCAATAATAATCTAAAAATGCATATAACCCATTCCATAACTAAGGTACATATCATGACAAAATTACTCTTTTAAAAACCGACCAAATTATAGACTCTCCGTTCTTTGTTCAATCTCCCATTGGCAGCTCTCGATCTATCCAAACCTAGTTCTCTGGCAATTCCAACCAGTTAACTGATGATGTCATTGGGGATTGGCGGTTCAAATAAGTCCGAACATCTAAGCAGCAATCCAAACAATTCAGCAACAGCGATTGCAATCCGCGATTGTTGTAACAATTAATTTTGCCTTTTTAGATTGTAACCAATTTTCACGTTCTAGCATACATGAAGATCATTGCTTTCCTTTTTGATGACCTCAATGTTAGTTACATCTGACAATAGGATGAGTTATTATCATCACTCAATTCTTTTGATTTTAGAAAAAAATACAAATTGTAAAATTATAAATTTGATAACTATGAAAAAAAAATAAAACAAATTGGTCGTATAAGCCTATATTACTTGTCAACTCATGTACGCCTATTTATTTATTTAATATATTTGTAAAGTTTCGAGATATGTTTTACATCAGCCGATTCGTGTCCTTCCGATCAAAAGGTCTAAAACATCGGTTTGAAACTCGAAAAAAACTTAACGCCTATAAGTTTTTTTTTTAATGGATGACCATTGAGACAAAAATAATTGAAAAATTGGACCACTACTAGAGATTTTTAAAGGTGATATTATTATCGGCCAATACACAAAAGATTGTATTATTTATTTCCAATTTTCCTAAAAATAATTAAAATAATATATATTTTATTATATATAAAAAATATAATTATAAATATATATGTAAATAATTAAAAAAATACTAAATTAGTTAACAAAAAAAGACGAGCTCGAGCTTTTGATGTACAACTCTGAACGAGCCGAGCCGAGAGCTTGAACTAAACAAGCCGGTGTCGTGGTTTGAGGATGATTCCGAATGCCAACACCTTTCAAATAGATATTATAACAACAAATTATGAAAAAATATTAATGAAGATTTTTAGTGATTCTGAAATCCATTTCATTAATACAAGAGTTTTAAAAGTGAATATAAACAAAAGATGTGAAGATCCTAATTGGAGAATGTGACTAGAACTTATGGTAACCGTATATATGTACACCAAATTGCCTGTTAACTTGTTTTGCAACTTTTGTGATTACTGAAACCAGCCCGTCAAATCGTATAAAGAAAATTTAAATGGCTGGTTAAAACATTTAATACCCACTTTAAATGCAAAAACTAAACAATGATGAGAAGATAACGTAACGTTTCTCTCATAATATACCCACTTTAAATACCCTTTTTCATCTTCCGAAATCTTGATCACGCGGCAAAGAATATTATGAAATCCCACCGACGTTTGAGTTCGCCGGAGAATCCAGTCAACTTTATCAAGATCATCCTCTCCGATGAAACTGGATCCACAGGCCTTGTAAGTTTGTATATTATTTATACCCCGAGGCGGACCCTGCCCTTATGGCATGGGGTCGGCCCAGTGCCAGCTATGAGGCAGGGCAGGTTGGTCAACCGACCCTAGACAGACACTGGCCCGATAGGCCCGAATACATATAATTTTTTAATTATGTATATTTTATTAAAAAAAGATATGTATTCATAATGTTTAAACTTTAAACCATTTACTCTAACTAATTTAAAACCTAAATTTTTTTCGCTTTCAACCCAAAATATTTCACACTTCTTGGAGACATTGCCCTGTGAAATCTTTTTAGTACTGTTAGTCTATTATTGTGTAAAAAACCCAACCAACCCGTTAGAAAATTTGATGGGTCCGCCATGTAATGTTTATAACTTTATACCATATTTCTTTAAAAAATTTGTTTGATTTATATATGTTTTAAAAACAGAGGTTACCAGACAAGTTTACAAACGAGTACGGAAAGTATTTGCCACAGAGGGTGACATTGAAGGTACCAAACGGTGACCTTTGGCAAGTTGATTTACAAAAGTCAGGAAATGAAATTTGGCTAAAAAATGGGTGGGGGGAAGTTGTAGAGCGTTACGGTTTAGGGGTTTCAAGCTTGTTGATGTTTAAGTATGAAGGGTTGTCTACGTTTGATGTGGTTATCTTTAATGCAAGTGCGTCAGAGATTGAATACCCAAAAAACACAAAAAAGAGATGTAGTATAAGAACCTCTGTTAAACGTGATGCAAGAAAACGTTCGGTTTCTTGTGATGAATCCAAGATTATAGTTTTAGATGATGATGATGATACATCGTCGGATTCAACCAGGAGGGAAGATCAAGAACATGCCACCAAGATCAATGGTTTGTTCACTTTCTTGAATATATTTGTTTTTTTATTTTTTTATGTTTTTTTTCTATTTTTTAATTAACGCACCTATTTAACTAATCAAAATACTGAGCACGTTTGGTATCATGAGTTTGGACAATACATAATAAAAAGCAAAACGAATACGTTTCCATATTCTTTTGCATATATACAACTATTTTTTGGTTTGCTATAACATGTACATCTAAACCAAAAAACTTAGGCCCACCGCAACAAGCGGGTTTGATATCTTTTTTTTTTTTTAATTTGATTTGATTTGATTTGATTTTAGATGAAGGTGAATTTTCAACTAATACACAAAGGATGGAAGAAGGAAGGCGCACAATCGAAAAGGCTAAAGCTAGTTTCAAAAGTGATAAACCTTTATTCATGGTTTCTATAAACGAATTACATTTCACTAATCGTGGAGTGGTAAGTTATGCATCCTACTTATAAACAAGTAAAAGGGTCTGCAATTTAATTACTTTGATTGGATGCAGTTTCTGCCGGTGGAAATGAGAAGGATACTGTCTAGGGGTTCCAAGAATCGCAACTGTTTGCTTCAACTCGAGAATAATGGAAAGTTTTGGAAGGTTGCTGCACAAAATCGTTATTTGGGGAGTGTTGATTGGCTGATGTTTGTTAAAGACAGTGGTGTTAAGGTTGGGGATATTTGTGTTTTTGAGTTGAGTCACAAGGACAAAAAGGTTTTTAGTGTTACCATCCTTAGAAGTTAAGATACATATGACTATCAAGTTGTTTTTGGTGAAATCTTTTTGTATCAAAATTAGCCAACTTGTTTGATCAAGATTACCACTTTTTGTATCAAATATTATGTAATCAATCAACTTGTTTGATCAGGATATCACTAGCTAGCCATACAAACAAACAATAACAATTTACATATATTTGTAGCACCTAAAATCGATCCGATCATTTCGAAATCATATTATACAACTAGTCGACCAAACACCTAAATCTTAGTAATTGATGTCAAAACACATGGTTTGTTCTTGTCTTTCTGTACAAAGTTGTTTTTCAGCTTTTAAACCGGGTATATCATTGGGAGTAAGAATTTGTATCGGAGCTACAAATCGAGTATTCATTGAAGTTGAAGGTCGGTTTTTCTTCGTCCCACAATACTATCTCCTTTGCATACTTGAGTGTTTGATCCACACTGTTTGGCTCTAACCCTTTCACCACTGAAACAAACAGTTTTCGATCGGTGATCGATGAATACAACTTCTTAAACTTCACAGCAACATAATGGGAAGCCATAAGTCCCATTGAAGGACTGTGATTAATATTGCTGCTGCTAATGTTTTTATTCTGGCTGTTTCGGCTGACTACCGGCTGGAAATCACTGAACCAGTCACAGCAGGTTAAAGAAATCCGTTCAAGCTTCTCCTCAAACAAATCAAATTTGTTTAGTACTAGAAGAAACTCCATCTCAGAAGCCATCAAACACAGCCCACTTGCCCCTGGTTTTCTTTTATAAAACCATTAACATAGCCTATGGTTTTGTGCAAAACCATTTGCCATCAAGATCTATATAAACCATCACCTACACTCTCATTTCCACACCATTTTCACAAAATCTCTCTTCCTCTCCTTGCTCTCACTTGGTTGACCACCCCTTTCACCACTGTATCACCACTTTCCAACATCAATAGAAGATCAGGGCTTTAAAACACTAGTCTTTTGATCATAGATCAAAGATGAAGACTTCACTTTGATTTCAAGAGTTAAGAAGACCATTCAAGACCCAAAACCATATATTTTTCACCATCTTCTTTTCTAGCTCTACGGGTATAAAAACCCAATTTCTACATATTTTCTTCATCCTATCTTCTAAACATTTAGCATCACGCTAACTTAATCATGAATCATGTTTGCACCGTATTCTGTGAATCCGCATTTACTTAACCATGGATCCCGTTTGCATTGCATTATGTGAATCCGCACTAGGCGGTTTGGGTGAGCTTTAAGATTTATTTTTTTGCTTATTTGTTTTTTGAAAAGCAAAAGTCACTTTTGAAAAGCTCCATTTTGAAGCTTTTGAAGGAGCTTTACCAAACAACTTTCAACAAATAAATAAGCAAATTTTAGAAGCTCACCCAAACATCCTCATAGTTAAGCATAGACCCCGTTTGCACCACTTTCTGTGAATCCGCATTAACTTAACCATGGATCCTGTTTACACTGCATTCTGTGAATCCGCACTGAGTTAACCAAGGATCCCGTTTGAACTACAGTATGGGAATCCACATCAAATTAATCAAGGGATCCCGTTTGCTAGGATGGAAATACCTCCGCATTCCGTGAATCAGCAAAAGGTGCGCGGATTTGTACACTTCTGAAAGGTGGATGTTTTAATACAATATCAGGATTAAAAACAATATCAGGGAAAATTAATTTGCCACTAGTTTTTATTTATGAAACGAAAAAAAGGTATTGTTTCAAATATCAAAGTGTAATATCATAGCTAGAAAGGGTAAAAAAGAAAAAAAAATAATCTATACTTTGTTAATTAACAAAAAGAAATGTTGATTTGTCTGCCTCAAATATTATTAAAGTAGTCTTATAATTATTATAATACAATATAGTCTTATACTAAATGATAATTATACATGCACGTAATCAATATATATTTTATAAACAATTAACTTCTTGATTTATCATTGTATAGATCCATGTTGCTATATCTAAACTCTAAGTGCCCCGCATGTCGTGTCTCGACAACATTGGCAACGCAAGTTAAATCAGCATCGTTGGAAATCCAAGCCGGCACTAGAGTTCGCTTCCAAACCCAAGTTTCTTGTACCCTTTGGGGGGAGGAGGCAGTAGAAATCAGTAGATACATGGGATAGCTTTGGAGTATTAATTTGATAAATTTCACCGTAAGAATGGGCATGTTAATTGATCGATATACTCCCCTGCAACATTCCACCAAGATAATAACTTGCTTTGATTCCAACTGTCTGTAATACAAGCAATAATATGACTACATACGTTCTAGAAAAATTCATATGAAACACATATAATTAAAGGCATCTTAGGGGTTGAAGAACGAGTTAGAGGTGCCTTGGTTATTCTTCCTGGCAGTTTTCTACTAAACTTCCTTAATACGCGTAAGCAATCCTCGGGGCTTCTTTACAAGGAAGTATTTGACTTTCCAGGGCGTTGACCATGCAAGAGATGACAACTAGGTAAGCAACAAATTCCCTTTTGATTTTCTTCTTCGAACTTTACATATTTGTTTTCTTTATTTGCTTCTTAGGTGTGTTTAGGTGGAATGTGTGACAGGTTTTTCAAAAGACCGTGGAAGAGATGCTAAGCAATTTGGACTTCCTTTGTTCGAATGTGGGCATGTGACTGTTATAAGTGGTGATGCTTGTCTACATGATGTCATTTCAAAAGAAGTTGAAGAACCACTTATTCTACAGAGTGCAAATCAAAACTTGTGCGATTTGATTGAACATGTAAAATATATATTTTGTTTCAATTTTGGTCAATACTCACTTTTTTTTAACTATCATGTTTTCTTTTATTTTTTTCTATTTTTTCCCATTTAAAATATTGAATTTCTAATGTTTCGGTTTGTGACACCTGGTAAGGATCAAAAACTCGGAAAATAAAATTGTACATTTGAAAATTCATAAAATATATATGTTGATAAGAATATATGATCTATGTGGCCAAAAGGCTTAAAGATTAACTTTCGTTTCAAACATTTGGGAGTTTACGTGCACTGCGTGCTTACGCCGGCTTTTAAGTCAAACATAATCGTACAACACGGTATGATTATTAAACACCGAAAAATAAATAATGTTAACTAGCAATGTTATTTCATAAATTATCATGTGTGAAACGTCCAGAAACGCAACGATTTCGTAAAAACGACACGCGATTATACCTGGTATATAAAACCATTTTATAAAATTAGTGGACCCCACCTCAAAAACCATTAAACACAACCCACTTTCCCCTGGTTTTCTTTTATAAAACCATCAACATAGCCCATGGTTTTGTGCAAAACCATGGGTCATCAAGATCTATATAAACCATCACCTACACTCTCATTTCCACACACCATTTTCACAAAAATTCTCTTCCTCTCTTTCCCCTCTCTTGGTCAACATATCACCACCACTTTTCCGACATTTAATAGAAGATTAGGCCTTTTAAAACACTAGTCTTTGAGCATAGATCAAAGATGAAGACTTCACTTTGATTTCAATAGTTAAGAATACTATTCAAGGCCCAAAACCATATATTTTTCACAATCTTCTTTTCTAGCTCCAAGGGTATAAAAACCCAATTTCTACGTATTTTCTTCATCCTAACTTCTAAGCATTTAGCATTACACTAACTTAATCATGAATCACGTTTGCACCGCATTATGTGAATCCGTATTAACTTAACCATGGACCCTGTTTGAACTACATTATGTGAATTTGCACTAAGGGGGTGTTTTTGTGTGAACTTTTAGATTTGCTTTTTGCCTATTTGCTTTTTGAAAAGCAAATGTCACTTTTGAAAAGATTCATTTTGAAGCTTTTGGAGGAGCTTTACCAAACAACTTTTGCTTTTCAACAAACAAATAAGCAAATTTTAGAAGCCCACCCAAACACCCCCTTAGTTAAGAATAGACCCCGTTTGCACCGCTTTCTATGAATCCGCATTAACTTAACCATGGATCTTGTTTGCACTTCATTCTGTGAATCCGCACTAAGTTAACCATGGATCCCATTTGGACTGCATTATGTGAATCTGCATTAAGTTAATCAAGGGATCTCGTTTGCCATGATGGAAATACCTCCGCATTCCGTGAATCCACAAAAGGAACGCAGATTTGTACACTTCTGAAAGATGGATGCTTTACTCATATTTATGGGATCCAAATCAAAAACTTTTCTCAACGAAATATGCTCACAACACAACAAAATTAGTAAATTTTCGTAACTATTCGTCGAAGTTTGATACTTTTAACAAGTCAAATACCTGGGTTAGAATCTGTCCAAATCAGAAATAAAGGTAGTCAACACATTTTACATTCTAACTTTGATCTTTTGACATCTCGAATAAACCATAATATTCTTGTAACATTCACCCGTCCTTAAATTGAATATCTTTAATTTTTTATGATGTCAGCCTTAATTCATGGGAACTCAAATCATACTTACGCGTTGATTTCTTTGAAAATGTGAGATTCATAACCCATTTTATATACTTTTGGGTGGAACATGTAATCATAAAACTTTTTTTTATCTTATTCCCGTGATAAAGTGTTTATATTATACTTGAGCATCATAATCAATATGTATATGCAATCATTAACTTATTATTATCATCTAGTGCTCATATTGGTGTTTTCTTATTCAACATCTTAAGGTTGACGTATTCTTGTTCAACTCGAGAGAGGTAGATTGACTTAAGCCACCGTTAGTACAAATATGGTCATAGGTTGGAAAACGTTAACATTAGGACAACCCTTTAGGTTAGGGCCTCAAGCGTAGGACAGCTTGTGTGACTCATGCTTCATCTATCATCATTATCATCAGGATTCAGTGCCAAGCTTAATTCATATTTCGCTTAATTATAATATGCTATCTTGATATGGAAATCGCACACCATTGTCATACTCGCTTTCATACACCTATGTTTCTCACCAACTTTATAGGTCCCAGCAGAGCCCAGTTGGACCCGCAAGACTCACCTTGAACAGGGACGTCTGCGCAACGACCAACTGCTCCCGCAGGACCCACCATGCTCAGAGAACCTTACGCGCAGTACGCCAGCTGTACCCGCAGGGAAAGCCTCCCAATGGTGAAGTACCCCGCCTGTTCCCGCAGTTGCGGATACAAGCCATCAGGGAAGGCTACCCGCACTAACAGCAAGGCTACACGCACAAGGCACTAGCTACTTCAGTAGTCACATGAAGGAATGAGCAAGGCGGGAATTCTCCCGCCTAAATGAGCCAGTCCGTATGCTTCTGGAAGATCTTTTGTACTATACCTACTAAGGTATGGGCAGAACAGACGATTTGACCAGAACAGCCCATGAACCAATCACAGGGTGACAGCTCACCGACAACAGTACGAGGAGGAGCACCCTCTAGTACTGTTTGTCACTATTAGCCGCTGCCTACTCACCAACCCTTACGATGGGACGTGCGCAGCCTACAGTTGGTGGAACAGTGCGTAGCCGACAGTAAAGGAACAGTGTACAGCCGACCTTGTTACTGTCGGCCGTAGCCTATCCACCAACCAGCATGGCCTGTGCGTAGTCCACTGTTGGTGGAACAGGAATACTATTCAGCCGGCTGTACCTTCTAGGAAACCTACCTTCGGCTATAAATACTCCAACACATTGGAATGGTAAGGACATCATCTGATATCTCAATCTTATCTAGCAATCTCTTAATATACACTTATATTCAGAGCAATCTAGTCTGATTCTCACGCCGGAGGGTGGTCACAAGGAGGAACCCCCCCCCCCTTCTCAGTGACGAGCTTACGGTGTCTGTTTTGCAGGTCCCTTGAAGAACAACCTTCTCTGCTGGACCTCATCCTCGTGGGAAACATTACTTAACCCCCAGATTATCTATAATCTGCCCAGGGTTCACTTAGTGTTTCTTCATTGGCGCCATCCGTGCATAAAAGCTAGAACTAATCCTTAGTTTTTTCAAAATTTCTGAAGAAATGGTTAACGTTACTCCGGTCCAAAGGCCAGTAATCGACCAAGAAACCCCGGTAACCACAACCCCAGCAACTGGGGGGAACACCGGCGGTTATACAAATCTTACGAACACTACCCCGGTTACCCAAGCCGGGGCAAGTGCAGTAAATATTCCACTGGGGTTCACTGATGCCCAGTTGGAAAAACGAACGAGGGTCCCTCGCCAAACACTAGATCAAGTTAAGGCGTGGGCCGAGGCACGTCAGAAAGAGTTCCAAGCTGAATTGGATGAACGCTTGCGTTCAGTTCAACAGGCTGACGAATTCGGCAGTACTCGCCAACATCTCAATATGAACAGTGAGTGCGAGTACTCAGACGATGAGAGGGAAGAATCCGATACCGACGCAAACCCTCGCCATAAGGCGAAAGGGAAGCGTAAGGAAACGGACTTCCAACCAAAAAGGAATTTTGGGGAAGCCTTTAAACCAACGAATGCGGAGAGAAACCCGCGTGACTTCTCCAAAACCTTTAGACCAACTGCTACAAATGCAGGAAAGTCAAAGTTCGCAAGGGACATTGCGGAAGCAATCGCCCCGAGAAGTGCCAAACAAATGTCCAACATTGGCACTTATGATGGTCTATCCAACCCAGACGACCACTTGAACAGATTCATTGCGGGGGCAACCGTCAGTAACTGGACGGAACCCACGTGGTGTTATATGTTCCAGATGACTCTGGTTGGAGCGGCCAGGGCATGGTTCGACCGTTTACCGGTCCACCACATTTATGATTGGGCGGACTTTCAGAACAAGTTCAGCCAGCACTTCAGCCAGCAGAGGAAATATACTGAAGAACAGTGGACGATCCTCAACTGCGTTAGAGAGGAGGATGAATCTTTACTAGACTTCATCACTCGCTTCAACTCCAAAAAGCTAAGTCTCGGCAACATAAGTGAAGATCTTGTTCGCGCCGCTTTCATCCAGGGCGCCGAATACCCAGAGCTTATCCGCACATTGACGGGTAAGGATGGCATGCCATCAACATGGGATGCCATCATGACGGCGGCCAAGCGCTTTGCCGAGACGGAGAAGCAGCTGGGAAGGGATCTTCCCCAGAGTACACACCTCTACACGCAGAGGACTAGAGAAAACAATGTTCGGATCGCCCGACAGAACAAAAAGAGGAAGCTAGGTATCTGGCAGTCAAGGGTAAACTTTGACACCTCATCCAGCTCTCACCCTCTTGTTGGCGGAAGAAATCACACACACCCTTCAAGCCAAAAACACCGGTGGACGCCACTCACCAAAAGCGTCACGGAGATATTTGCCACTGAAAAGCTACCATGGCCAAAAGCTCCAATGATCCGGCAGCGACCTAATGCGGATCAGAGCAAATCCTGTGACTTCCACGGGACAAAAGGTCATAGTACGGAAGAGTGTACATCCTTGAAGGATATTGTTGAAGCATTCGTCAAGGATGGAAGACTGGCACACCTGGTGGCATCAATCAAGAAGGGAGGAAGGAACGACAACCGGTACCGAGGCAACGGACGAAAGCCCGTTGACATCAGCATCAACATGGTTCATGGCAAGATCAGAGGAAGAAAAAGGCGAACGACAGAACCATGTGCGTGGAAGGAAGCTGAGGTGCGCTTCCCGCGAGTGCCAGGAGGACCCAGCAAAGAAGGCCCTATCGTCATCAAAAGCCAGCTGGGGCACTACATCACTTCTCGCACTCTTGCTGACAACGGCGCCTCGTCAACGGTGATGTACAGGCAGTTCTTCGACAAGCTAGATGACGAAGACAAAGAGCGCCTGGAAACGATCTGCGCCTCGATGGAAGGGTTCGATGGCAGCACAAACACCCCCCTGGGCATCCTATCTTTCCCCGTCACTCTTACGGACGGGAATCACTCACGCACAGAAGACGTGGATTTTGTCGTAATGAGGAAGCCACACCACACATACGACATTCTCTTCGGAAGAGACGGGATGGCAAGATTCAACGCCGTGGTATCCTCAGTCCACGGCATGATGGGATGGCCAACAGCTGAGGGTGTAGCGATGATCACCGGCATTCCCCAGGTATGCATCGCATCTGTCTCATCTAAACCCAAACCAAAGATGGCTAAACCAACCATCACCGAGCCAGAAAGATGGGCCTTCAACGGCAAGTACCCTGACCAGGCCGTTTCCATTGGCCCAACAGTTGTTGATCCCACACGCACCTTACTCAAGCGCTTATTACAGAAAAACGCTGACATCTTCGCGTGGACACCAGCTGACATGACTGGTGTACCCCGAAGTAAGGCAGAGCATAAGCTCAAATGCGATCCGGCTGTTACGCCAATCGTACAAAAGCGCAGAGTAATGGGGCCAGAACAAACTAACGCGTGTAGAACCCAAGTCAAGGAACTCCTTGACGCAGGCATCGTACGCGTTAGTAGATATCAAACTTGGGTTGCAAATCCCGTTATGGTACCGAAGAATAACAAACAATGGCGCATGTTCATAGATTTCAAGGATTTGAACAAAGCATGCCCCAAAGATTGTTATCCGTTACCTGAAATTGATCTTAAGGTGGATTCGTTGGCACCGTTCCGCCTTAAATGCTTCCTGGACGCGTATAAGGGGTACCATCAAATCCACATGGCCGTTGATGATCAGGACAAAACCGCTTTTTCGGACGCCCGATGGCACATTTTGTTATCAAATGATGCCATTCGGACTTAAGAATGCCGGGTCCACATACCAACGCCTGATGGACAACCAGTTTCATGCCCAAATTGGGAGGAACTTGGAAGTCTACATGGATGACTTGGTCATCAAAAGCCCTGACCCAGAAGCGATGTTGAAAGACATCGAAGAAACTTTCAACACGCTCAGGAAGATAAACATGAAGCTCAACCCGAGCAAGTGTGCCTTTGGAATGGAAGAAGGGAAGTTCTTGGGGGTCATCGTCACTAAAGATGGCTTCAGAGCGAACCCTGAAAAGGTCGAAGCCATTATCAAAATGGAATCACCTACTACCATCAAACAGGCTCAGACACTGAATGGACGACTAGTGGCACTTAATCGCTTTTTGGCAAACCACGCGGATAAGTCGTTTCCCTTCGTGTCAACGTTGAGAAACTGTTTAAAGAAAACGCACTTCCGCTGGACACCAGAAGCGGAAGCAGCTTTTCAGGAGATTCGGTCACGCTTGATCGAACTCCCAACGCTCACAGCACCAAAAGCGGGAGAGGAGTTAATCCTATACCTTTCCGCAACAGATAGAGCAACCGGGGCAGTCCTGCTAGTAGAGCGAAAAGGCATCCAGATGCCAATCTATTATGTCAGTCGTATCCTAACAGACGTAGAAACCCGGTACTCTACCCTCGAAAAATTAGTCTTAGCACTTATACACGCTTCACGCAGGTTAAGACGATATTTCCAGGGTCACCCAATCACCATTCTCTCCAACTTCAAACTTGCAAACGTTCTAGGCAAACCCGAGTTATCGGGACGCCTAGCCAAATGGGCAATTGAGTTGGGGGAGTACGCGATAAAGTATAAGCCAAGACCAGCCATAAAAGGCCAGGTTTTGGCCAACTTTATTGCAGAAGTGCCTGCATCGCGGGAAAAAGAGTGCCAGGAAGAGGCTCAACCCTCTCCAGCACAAGACATCAATGATGTCTGGCGACTCTACACTGATGGAGCAGCCAGTAACGAGGGTTCAGGCGCAGGGCTGAAACTAACCAACCCAGCAGGCCAAGAATACACTTACGCTATTCGACTGGACTTTCCAAGTACGAATAACGAAGCCGAGTATGAGGCATTCTTGGCTGGGCTGAGAATTGCGCGTAAGATGGGAGTGAAAAACTTGGAAACCCACGTGGATTCCATGTTAGTAGCCAATCAAATCAACGGGACGTACACGGCCGTGAACGACACAATGGCCCTGTACCTCGCACAAGCAAAATCCCTTATGCGCGATTTCAACGACTGCAAAGTCATACACGTCAAGCGAAGTGAAAACAAATCTGCGGATGCGTTAAGCAAGCTTGCATCATTAGCCTTCACCCACTTAGGAAAGGATATCCGCATTGAACTCCTCGAGACACCTTCGGTCCCGCACAAGGAAATTTGTGTCATCCAAACCGGCACAGAAACATGGATGACACCAATAATAAAATACCTTGCGGCAGGTACACTACCAGAGTCAAAAACACAGGCAAGAAAACTACGCTGTAAAGCACTAAATTATCAACTCATCGATGACATCCTTTACAGGCGTAACTTTCTTGGCCCACTCTTAAGATGCGTGGACAACCAAGATGCTGACTACCTCCTACGGGAAGTACACGAAGGCATCTGTGGAGTACACGCAGGTCCCCGCGCTGTTGTAGCTAAGCTAAACAACGCGGGATACTTTTGGCCGGGGATGCATACGGATGCGCTGGCATACATCAGAAAATGCAGGTCTTGCCAGCTTTACGCACCCAACACGCACCGCCCGAAGAATGAGCTTGTTCCAGTCACCTCTTCATGGCCATTTCAGAAGTGGGCCATCGATGTGACAGGCTCATTTCCTACAGCAGCAGGAAATGTTCAGTTCCTAGCGGTAGCCATCGACTACTTCACCAAGTGGATAGAAGCAAAACCCTTAGCCCAAACAACCACGAAACATATCAAAAAATTTATTTGGGAATTTATTATTTGTCGTTTTGGACTTCCACAGAATTTGGTGAGCGATAACGGCACCAACTTTGCTGACAAGAAGCTACAACAGTGGCTGAAAGAACTTCAAATCACCCACACCTTTACCTCAGTGGCACACCCGCAAGGTAATGGTGAGGTGGAAAGAGCAAATAAGAGCATCGTTGAAGGCATAAAGAAAAGACTCTTGAAACACAGATCCGGCTGGATTGACGAGCTTCCGCACGTCCTTTGGGCAAACAGAACGTTGAAAAAGGCCAGTACGGGAGAAACCCCGTTCAGCCTCACTTATGGCACTGAAGCTATGGTCCCGGTTGAAATTGGTTTACCTTCACCAAGGGTCTTGATTCAGCCAGAAGACAATGATGCGGAAAGACGGTTAGATCTTATGCTCACCGAGGAACGCAGAGACTTAGCCGCAGTGCGTGAAGAGAACTACAAGCGACAAATGCAAAAGTACTACAACACGCGGGTAAAACTCTGCAACTTCAATGTAGGAGACTACATACTGCGTAACAACGAGGCTTCGAACCAAGAACGCCCAGGAAAGCTGGCCCCGGTCTGGGAAGGGCCATACCTTATCAAAGAAGTTCTGGGAAAGGGCGCATACCGGCTCGAAAGGCTCGATGGCACTCCCATCCCAAGAACATGGAATGGAGCTCAATTACGCAAATGTTATATGTAGATCAATTCCAAACTTGTAAATAAAAGGCCTAGAGCCACTTCTAATGGAAATGATTCTCCTTTCACAATGTGTTAATAGCCTTACCTTTATACTTATGAACTTCCCACACTGATGTGCCGGTATTCACCGCACAAATCGGGGAAGAAGTAAGTCGTTACGTGTGGAAAGCGGCAAAACCCGCATAAACACAACGGTAAAAATTTCAAGTTTTAAGGAAAACCTACACGCAGGTCAGATGTAAGGAAAGTTTAGCCATCCTTGTAAGTGCAAGTGACGGTCTTACCCGCACAATCACGAACAAGGAAGCAAAACTTACATATCATCTACCACGTTCAAAGGTTAACTTATTCTAAACACTTTGAAAATTTCAAAGGAAAAGATGAGGAAAACTTCCACGCAGGTCAGATATAAGTAAAGTTAAGCCATCCTACTAAGTGTAAGTGACGGTCATACCCGCACAATCATGAAAGAGGAAGCGAAACAAACTTATAATTTACCACGTTAGAAAGTTAACTTATCCAAAGTACTAAAGAAATTGCTAAGTTAGATCAAAACATGCGTAAAATAAACAAGGCAAAGAACTAACACAATCTTTATTCCATCAAATTCAAATATTACAAAGATAGCTATACAAAAGCAAAAATCTACGCTAATGGTGGAAAGGGATCTTCAGAATTAAGCTTCAGGACCACTTCCACTTGGACCGGCTCCATCAGTAGAGCGTGGTGGTTCAAGGAAAGCTTTAAGGATAGCTAGCCCATCATCAGCAGCAGCGACTTCGTTCACCTTCTCCACCACCGGATGCGGGAAGGCGGCATACTGGTTCACTGCTTGGTCATAAACAGCTTCAGTATCCACATCATACAAAGGGAAGTTGGAAGGCGGGATGCCTTTCTCAACGAACCCTAGACCAAGCAGGAAGCCGGCCTTTTCCCCATCCTCATGAGAAGCGTTAAGGGCTGCGCTCATAGCATCGTCATAAGACGTCTCTGAGAAGACCCGATGCACAACCTACAAAAAAAAAAAATACAAGTATCAAAACCTTTTCTATATACAAAGAAAAGCGTAAAGACATGAAAAGCTTACCTGAGACAACGCTTCTCGAAGAAGCCATTCCTTGGCAACCAGAGCTTCTTGGAGGGCGGCTTGAGCTTGGGTACAGGCGCGTTCGGCTTCACTTTTATTAAGGTTGGCAAGCAACACTTCCTTTGCAGCAGCCTCTTCGACGCCCTTTAGCTTCCGCTCAGTGTGGTCAAGCACGCCCCTCTGGTCCAGGATCTCTTGGAGCTTCTTCGCGTCCTCCATCGCCAAGGCATCATGAGCCTGCTGGAGAGCCTCTAATTTGGCTTTAAGCTCTTCATTCTCCACGCGTAGAGGCTCAGCAACAGCTTCAGCCTTGGTGGCCCTTTCAGTTGCGTTCCTAGCAGTTTCCTTAGCCAGCCGAAGCTGTTCATTAACAGCATGGGCAGCCTTGGAGCGAGCCTCGAGACGGGCCTGAACCTCAACTTCAAGGGCCTTGAACGCCTTCTCCTTCTCCGCCGCCGCGGCGGAAAGCCTCCTATTCTCCTCCCGGACAGCCCGCGCCTGAGCTACTTCCTGAAGGCGAGCTGCTTTTAACTTGTCGTTTTCACGACAAAGCAGCTCGACGCGCGGCTGCATCCGGGCCAGGAGAACCCGAAGCTCATTGCTTAGCCTACCCTCCTGGTAGCTAGCCATGGCTTCCCCCAACGCACCACTGGGAGCAGCGTGACGAGCCCACTCCACGCACTCCACAGGTGTGCGAAGGGTTGTTCCTCGGCGGATGTTCCATCGTGGAACATACACTTCATTGGAATCCGACACTGCAAAAAACAGAAAGCAGTTAGGAAAAGATGATATATAAAAATATATATATATATATATATATATATAAAATAGGCCAAAAGAACCCTACGCACCTGTAGGGTCAATAACAGGCCGATAGCCGCCAAACCCGTCACCTGAACCCAAGGGAAATCCGTCCAAGAGGTCAGGTAGATGGGAAGGAGGCAGAGGTTGGCGAGAAGCCACATGCGTACCTGAAGGATCGGCCATCGAGGCCGATGACGGAGGAGGCATGGTGAAGTCCGCCGCGGTCGCCGCTGCGGAGTCCGCAGCAAACGTAACCGCCGGCTCGGTGAAAGATGCGGTAAAAATGGCACTCACAGCCGGCGGTGACGTCATCACAGCTGGAACAGTCTGCTCAGAGTGAGCAACTGAACCAGCGGAAGCAGGCGCAGGCGCCTGGGTCGTCGCCTCAGGTAGGCTGACCAAGCCTACCGTCATTGGCGGAGAGGTACTCCTCTGCGCTCCACCCTGGAATGCGTCAACATCCACGCCTGCACAAAGAAGATAAGTATCAATGATGGAAAACTATGAAGTTAAAAGACAAATGAAGTTTGTACTTACGGGTTTTCTTGAGCCTGAAAGTGCGGACGGGCGGGGATGAACCCGATGGAGCCGGCCTCTTCACGCCGGTCACCGTTGTTATCCTGGGCTCTCCGGAGGTGACAATCGTCGCAGCCTCCGGAGCGGTCTTATCACCACCGGGATTCCCCGCCACCTCTTCGCTCCCGGTCTCCGAATCAGACCGAGGCGCCGGATCGGCAGTGGAGGCCACCTTCTCCTTCCCCTTCCCGCCGGCAGCCTTCTTCTTCCGCACCAACGGAGGACCATCTGCGGATTCCTCATCAGAACATACGATTAGAGGAATTCCAGCAGAGGTTTCAACATTGAGGGGTCGAGGGTCGAATAGCGCCTTACCTGGCCGCCTGGCGCTAAGGATCTCGTGGCCTAGCGGATAGACCTCCACAAACCGATCCGCCGTTTGTTTTAGGATGGGCAACTCGTTCTCGTCTAGAGCGCGAGTACCCATCCGAGCGGGACCGTCAGCCTCCCGCGGGTGCATGAGCGACTGCAAGTCGTTCCCCTCTGAAATAAACAGGAAAGAAGTTAGAATAGATTCAAAATTAACAAAAAGAAACAAGGCATACCGTAAGGAACAGAGTTCGAACCGTATTCGAGGACGATCGGAATCTTTCGCGCATCCGCATTCTTCCACACCCGGCTCATCCCGAGCATCACCATCCCGGACTCCGCAAACCGGTAAACCGGAGATTGGACCCGGGATATCTTCGAGAACCATTCCGCCTCCTGGTAGTTGGAGGCGTGAAGGCTGGGAAGTGCTTGCCCGTTCTTGAATTTCATGGCAAGGGGGATGGCGCGAGCGGAGATGTAGAAGAACTCCCGCTTCCACGAGCGAAGACTGCGCTCGGTTGCGCAAATCTTCAAACCCTTAATTCGGGTTATCAACGTATACCACCCCTGGATGCACCTCCAAGTGTAAAAGGTCATCAGGCGGTCAACATAGGGCTCAATGCCCAGAATCCGGCACACCCACTCAAAGTGCCGAATCTTGGCAATCGCCATCGGGTGCACCTCGGTCAGGTGCACACCGTGCCTCTCCAGGACACGGTACACAAACTTTGTCAATGGGAACCTAAGATTCCCATAAACAAAGAATGCAGCATATACCCCGATCTTGCCTCTGGGGGCATCGTACACCGTCTGATGGGGTTCAGGAAACTCAGGCTCGAGAGACTCGAGCATGAACTTCCTGACGACGTACTGATACAGATCGACAGGCAGAGCACGCTGGCACTCGCCAGCAGTACTCTTGTCATCGGCTGTAGATTCAAGATCACGAGACGACATCTTGCAGATATAAAAGAAGAAAACGATTTCAAGGGAATGCTCGACTGAAAAGATGAGTATTCGCCGGAAATCGTTTTGAAGATGAAGAGAGAAGTGAAAGTGTGAATTGCAAAGGACCCTCTCCCCCTTTATATACTAATCGCAATTAATGCGGTGAATTTAATGCGGAAGAGAGAGAAATCGAAGGTGCAATGAAACTATGACACGTGGCAAAAAGCAAGCTGGCAACAGCTGTTGAAAGGACGTGTACCATTAATTTCGCGGCCACGCGCCCGAAAACTCGCGCCCACGCGCCTGAAAAAGCGTCTGAAATGACCAGGTACTGTCACGTCACCATAACTTCCTGCACGTCCTGACACAGTCAGAAGAAACCGTCGCACGACGTTTCAGAGGTTTGGACTGTTCTTATCCTTTCACCAACTCTTCGAATTTCAAAATTCAAAAAGATTCAAAAGTAAGCGGGAAAATACCCCTTACCTTGGCAACCTAGTAACCATAAGACGGGTGCGGGTACAGTGTCAAGGCAAAACCCTTCACATACTTAGCACCTGCAGGGAATTGACGCCAGGAATACCTTGGAAGTAAAGTAACCATAAGACGAGTGCGGGTACAGTGTCAAGGCAAAACCCTTCACATACTTAGCACTCTGCAGGGAATTCAAACCAAGAAGGATCTTCTGGGCCATGCCTGCGGAAACGGGAATAACATCCCCGCGTAACGGGAACGTCGAGAACTATATTGTTTGAAACTCCAAGATGGAATTGGTGGTTTTAGCATAGTTGATCAGTATGTTGAAAACTACCAAAACCCCATGGAGAATCCACACAAGTGGGACTCAACGCTCCTGACTTGCGAGGAGGTTACAAACCTACCCGCTTCATACCCAAAGATCAAGCAGAAAAGTCGGGAATTTCTGCGTGACATCAGGAAAACCGCGGGAAGAATCACCACGGAAAACCTAAAAACTAAACCCTTTTCAAAACCCCTTGCTAAGTCCAAAAGTTCACCTCACTTATTAATAATTCATGAGAAGAACATTGGACTGGGGGGACTTGAAGAGGTAGGTCCCAGCAGAGCCCAGTTGGACCCGCAAGACTCACCTTGAACAGGGACGTCTGCGCAACGACCAACTGCTCCCGCAGGACCCACCATGCTCAGAGAACCTTACGCGCAGTACGCCAGCTGTACCCGCAGGGAAAGCCTCCCAATGGTGAAGTACCCCGCCTGTTCCCGCAGTTGCGGATACAAGCCATCAGGGAAGGCTACCCGCACTAACAGCAAGGCTACACGCACAAGGCACTAGCTACTTCAGTAGTCACATGAAGGAATGAGCAAGGCGGGAATTCTCCCGCCTAAATGAGCCAGTCCGTATGCTTCTGGAAGATCTTTTGTATTATACCTACTAAGGTATGGGCAGAACAGACGATTTGACCAGAACAGCCCATGAACCAATCACAGAGTGACAGCTCACCGACAACAGTACGAGGAGGAGCACCCTCTAGTACTGTTTGTCACTATTAGCCGCTGCCTACTCACCAACCCTTACGATGGGACGTGCGCAGCCTACAGTTGGTGGAACAGTGCATAGCCGACAGTAAAGGAACAGTGTACAGCCGACCTTGTTACTGTCGGCCGTAGCCTATCCACCAACCAGCATGGCCTGTGCGTAGTCCACTGTTGGTGGAACAGGAATACTATTCAGCCGGCTGTACCTTCTAGGAAACCTACCTTCGGCTATAAATACTCCAACACCTTGGAATGGTAAGGACATCATCTGATATCTCAATCTTATCTAGCAATCTCTTAATATACACTTATATTCAGAGCAATCTAGTCTGATTCTCACGCCGGAGGGTGGTCACAAGGAGGAACCCCCCCTTCTCAGTGACGAGCTTACGGTGTCTGTTTTGCAGGTCCCTTGAAGAACAACCTTCTCTGCTGGACCTCATCCTCGTGGGAAACATTACTTAACCCCCAGATTATCTATAATCTGCCCAGAGTTCACTTAGTGTTTCTTCATTGACCCATTTTGTTATATGTTTTAGGAAGCTAGGTATGCTCAAAGTTGGATTACACTTAAGGGTAGATCTAGTCAAATAAATGAAAGCATCATTATGCTATTTCTTGTCACATGTGATTTATTCGCTATTTGAAAGCAAATGTAAACAAACAATTTCAACTTAGTAAATAACGTTGTGGTTATTTTTATCTTCATGGTACTCTATTAATCATGAGGTCACACACCGTGGATTCGCACGGGGTGCAGGGTGTGACCCGGTTTGATGAAGGGAAGCTAGTAATTAAGGCAGCACATTAGGCAGGATCGTCCAAGGGAACTGGGAAAAAACCATAGGTAACTTACCTTTATATATCTGAACGTTTGAATTTTTACATGTATAAAGGTCTTATTTATCTTTTCATGGTAGCAGTTTACAAAGGGTGATTCTATTTACACAAAACTTTTAACTATTTGCACCAAATGATGTATAATTAATTAATTTATATTTCTGTTTTTCTTTTATAAGTTCCAATATGCTATGTTTTATATAAAAACGAACATGGCGTTATAATGGGTTTATTTTTTTTATATACCTTGGTATAAATTTTGAAAAAAAAAACTGAACCGTATCAACTATAAAGTTTTATAACTCATTGTAGAATTTTATAGTAGAAATGGTTCCGTTTTTTTACAAAATTTGTATCAAAACTTAGCTAAAAGTATATACATCGCGACGCCATAATCGTTTTTTTCATAAACATAATATTTTAAAACTTTTAAAGGAGAAACAAAAATCAAAATTTAATTGATGCGAATTACTAGGTGCAATAGGAAATGTGTAACACCCCAACCCGGAACAAGCTAACGTGTCACCATTACAGATATCATAAACCAAACGCAATCTATTTAAAAGAAAGAAATAGAATCAAAGGACAAACAACGAGTTAAATCGAACTAAAAGAAATCCTAAGTCTCATTTATTAAATGTTAAAATAAAAGAAAATAGACAAAGTCTTTATTCTTGAACTTCATTTTTACTCTTATCACTGATTTCCCTGATTTCCCGAATTACCTGTCAAACAATAAGACACACACAAACAAGAAAATACGGCTGAGCCAAAAATTGCCCAGTACGGAAAGAACAATAGTGAATAAACTTAAGCAAAATAATAACAAAATCTATCTTAACCAAAATAAGTATGAATACCGGAATTTGATATTTTATAACATATGACAATATAATACCAGAAAAAAAACCGATACTGAAGGTATTACTAAACATATAACGGTGACTGACTTACACGAAAAGTGATGTTACTAAAATAAGTCGCATATTAAAGGAGTACCCAGAGCCGAAACATATAACTTATAACATGTAACGTGTGACATATAACGTGTAACATATAACGTGTAACATATAACTGAACTAGGATCGATCCATACGCCCCTAAACGGCCAAAGTACTAGTTAGAGACGCCGTGAACTTTTAAAACACACTGTCACGAAAAGTGTTGTGCTCGGGTAACAGAGTACTAAACCTGAAAGGCAATATAACTGCCTAGCATATAACATATTAACAGAAATCATATTATTATCCATAGGAACATGTAATAATGAATACGAGTTTATAAAATCTATTGCATGCTACAAATTTCTCTAACCAAAACTAGTAATCAAAATAACTAGTTGAACAAAACTAAATAAAAAGTTGACGACGTATAAAATGTCCAAAGACCAAATGGGTCGTATCGATAGAGACAACTTGGTGTACTAAAATATAAAAGACCAACGAGAACGGAAACCGTACTACGAAGTAACGGAATATAAATAATACTAAGAGGAAACAAAAACAGAAAACGTACACAACGTAACGGAATATTAATAATACTATGAGGAAACAAAGACGGAAACCGTACTAACGAAATATAATTAATACTTCGAGTGAAGAAAAACAGAATCCGTACTACGAAGTAACGAAATAGAGTTAGTATACTATGACTAAAAGTAAACAGAAACCGTACTACAAAGTAACAAAATATATATAGAAACAAAAACAGAATCCGTACCTTATAAGCGAAACAACAATAACCGTAATGAAACTTAAGCTTGATTAAACGTCACGAGAACCTACAATTATTATTATTATATTATTACTGTAACTTCAATTATATTTTGGTGTTCAGATACTATTTAATATTTGGTGATTTGATTACTATTTATATACGATAAAAGACTTGTGCCCAGGTGTCTTATTATACCAAAAGAAAAATTCTTTTCTGCAACGATTATAAACAATACTCGTTTAGCTAATTATAGAATGAACAATTTATAATCATATAATACAGTTTGATTATATATATACTACTTAACAACATATATATTAATAAAAGAAGTTACTGTAAGTTTTGAAAAAAACAATTGTTCATATTTTTGATTGTATAATAATATTCTTCTTTTATGCAGTGACCTAATATTTTACCAGCAGCCTTCCAAGAGTAACTACGACACCACACATAATTCGGTTTTTTTTTTTTACAGGTTTATGACTCTTAGTTGACCGTTGAATTAAACCCGCATGTAATATTACCTTGAACCGAGATGAACTGCTGGTTTGTTTCGGACTTCCAACGGGCAGAAACGGAGCACGTCGGAGTAGACAACACGTACAATGGTGTGACGATGGCGAGCGGTACGTCACACAAGCGGTTGTGGCGTCAGCGTTTACCGGTGGCGGCGTCTTAACGCGACAGAGCAGAGAAATTGATTTAGGGTTCTAAATAAAAATAAATAAATTGTTTGTGTTATCGCGTGTATTTAATGAGTTGGAAACACCTTCAATTTCATGATTAACAATAGATAATTTGTTGAATAAGCCTCACGTCTTTCTCTCTTCTTTGAGGAGTTGCAGTTGAGTTCAAATCCAATTTTAGCTATTGGCAAAAACGATCCCTAGAGTTATCATAATTAATGTAAACATTCCTTTTTTTTTTAATTCCTATTTAAACAGTTTGGTTTAACGAATGATTGGTTTTAATTTATTTTATTATATATCACACCTTTAATACTAAGCATCATAATTCGGAATTATTTGCTATATTATCGTTTTGAACTTTCGTGTGTTACAAAAAGGCTCGGTACAAATAGAAGGACCCTTTTACAAATTAAATGACTGTTTTTAAAAGATTGGGTTTTGCGATTCAAAAAGGAGTAGCGGCGCAGCTTGTTGCCCGCTTGTCTTCTGTTTCGATGTAATCCAATAAACAATCATATATATAAAATATTAGAGGGGATATGTTTCCTTCCAGTTTTGAAGGAAAAAAAAATGACTGTTTGCATTTTTGAGTTTTTTTATTTAAGGGTTTGAAAAAGAAAAGATAAGAAAATTTTTATTTTTTCATTATTGAGTTTTTTCATTAAAATAAAAGAAAGAGAATGGAAAGAAAAGTTAGACTTTTTTCCTTCAAAACTTTCCAGCCAAATATGGTTTGATTCGGAAGGAAAGTTTATAGTCATGTATAATATTATTAATTTACCCTATTTTTTCTTTTTTATCTAACTCAATAATAAGGGCATGATTGTAAAGTTACAATTGTTTTCCTATTTTTTCTTTCATATTTAACTTAAGAATGCAATTAACACTTTCTTTTCTATTCTTTTATTTTAACTCGAGAATGTCTTTTAAATATATAATTTCTTTTCCTTTCTTCCCCTATCCAATCTTATCATTTCTTTTCTTTGTATTTTAAACCTGAAAATGCAGACTAATTCCAAACAAACTGTGCTAATATATGCCTAACTAGTTATTCATAGGCATGTAAAATGGAGGCACTTGTACTGATTCTATGTAATATTTCATAATTGTATATGCGAACCTATTGGAAGTGTATTTATTTAATTTCCCATTTATTGTATTTAAGGACATATGTACTAATTTGATTTATTGTTTTTATCTGCAGGTACTTGTTAATGTGAAAAGAAGAAGAGAATTGTTACCGGATTTAAAAAGTTTCCCACTGAAGGTTTTTTTTTTTTGGATTGATTATGGTTCTGAAGTTTTTTTTGTGTTTTTTTTTTGATTGATTACTGTTCTAAATGTGTTTTTTTGTTTTGGATTGATTATGTTTCTTATGAATGGCCGGTTCTTATGAATAAGTTTAACTTGGAGTAGAGTTTGATTTAAAAATCAAATATTGGTAAATTGTTTATAATAAGTTTGACTTGGAGTAAAGTTTGATCTCAAAATCAGATATTGGTAAATTGCAAGCATGACAAGGAATAAAATATTCTAAAACTCTAAAAAAATTCCTCTCATTCATCCTAGAAATAAAAAATCACGGGCATCAAGTCAGGTTATGGGTATGGTTATTATAAACGGGTAGAATAAAATATTCTAAAATCCTAAAAAAATAATTCCTCTCTCAACCTCATGGTTTTCTCCGTATCTCTTAATTACGAAAACCCTCAGCACCATCGCTGGTGGGTGACGACTCCTTTGATCTTGATAATCAAGATAATACAACACTTAACATCAGCAACCAAGGTTTGCCTATTAAAGTCGATTTGAAATTAGGATTTCACCGGCAACTAAGGTTTCTCTATTAAAGTCGATTTTAGTCCATTTAAAGTTTTTTAGTTATTAAAGCCGTAAACTATAAAGTTGAAACTCTAACTATACTCGATTAGAACTTAAAGTCGATTTTAAGTTATTATTTATTGGGAGTCTAAATTTTAAAGTCGAAACCCTAACTATAGCCGATTGGAAAACATTGTGTTCATAGAAGGCATTTCTATAGTCGACTTAGGAAGAATAGTATGACATATCGAGTAACTATGCCCTAACTCAAATTCCTTGCTACCAGCACTAACTTGATTCCCTAAAATGGTGTGTGCGTGGGGTGGGGGGGAGATACGTCAGCGACATGCTGGTGAATCGTTGACTCTAAAAACATTTAACAAATCTTTAAATGACAAGATAGTTTCTTGAACAAACTCAGTGGGAATATCTTTCCATCACATGATTTGTACCACTGCCATACACACATAATATAAAGGCTCTATGGGAACTGATGCCCATTGTAGAACTGGTTATGACTGCTTGTTCAATTATGTTTAAATCTAGACATATTTGTACTCGATATGAGTTGTCTTTTATGTTCTATTTTGTATGTTAGAGATCACGTAATCTCTTATAAACATTTGACTGTCTTTTTAAGATAAACAACCCGTTTATCTTATTGATGGATTATAAAGGTTTAACATATTCACCTCTGATTGTCAATTCTAAATGATGTGGTGACCTCTTTTGAAAACCTTTGTAAGTTTATATAAATACATGGATCGTCTCTTGACCCGGCTTCAGACCTTTAGTCTGGTTTTGATAGCTTTAAACCTAGATAGATCATTTGTTTGAATAAAATATATAGACCTGTTTTCTATCTGTTTATTTTTCAATCTTGTGCTAAGTTTCTTCTTCATGAAAAAATATCTATAGTAGGTTTCTTCTTTAAGTAGAAAAGTCAATTGACTATAGCCTTTGTATGTAAAATCTTATATTTCTTAATCATGAAGAAATAATGCTTTGACTATAACCCCTTGCATATAAACTTTATATTTCTTAATCGTGAAGAAAATATATTTTGACTATATCCTCTTGTATATAAATTTTTATGTTTCTTAACTATAAAGAAACATTATTTTAACTACAACTTTTGTATATACAAAGCTTATGTAAACATAAATTTGATTAAGGTTTGGACTATACCCCCGACTAGGGTCTAAGTCATGTATGTAATATAATAATAACATAATAACTAAAGTGGAACCCCTACCTTATATGGGTATTTAGAGTTTGCACGCCTAAACTTTAATGAGTCGTACGACTACTCTTTATCGCGTACTGGAGCTTAAACCGACAGAACTTCGAGGCTTGGCACGCACTACGAGACTTGGCATGTAAAACAATGTTGTGTGTGTGAAATATGTGTACTGGGTATTAAACGTCAAAACTTTGGGGCTTGACACGCACTTCAAGACTTTGCACGTAAAACGATGTTGTGTGTGTGTGTGAAATATGTATTTTGGTGTATGAGAAATGAAATGCCAATTACCCCCATATATAGGCGAATTTATGAGTTCCTCGCGTATCGAGATGACTCGTTATACTCAGCGATTGCCACGTGTTGACACGTAGTCTGTCATGTCGCCACGTGGTAGGACATGCGTAACTTATTCGTGGAGGTTACATTGCGTATTGTGACAGACTTCCGGGTTGGTTCATCGCGTAACGCGACACCTCCCAAACATTGATTTGTGTAAGGCTCCTTTGCATATCGTGAGGGGCTTGTCTCTTTCCCATTGCATAGCGTGATGGGTTTCAAAACTTAAAATTTTCACCTTTGGTTCTTTTACTTTCAAAAAATACTAAGATGGCTCTCAACATAATATTAGATGTTGAACCGTTTTAAATATCAGATTTCATCTTTTGCAACGCAACATACATAACTGTTTCTAGACCGTTTCAAAAAACCTAAATAACCGTTTTAAAATGACCATTTTCTATACTAGTGCTTGTAAAACAAATATTTTAATAAAATAAAATGTCACTATGAGTGACAAATTTTGGATGTAATTTGAGACCTAACTCTGATATATTTTGTGAAAGTATTATTTATATAAAAAAAATTAGGGTGTTTCAATAACAAGATGAATAAGATAGATTTATAGTGATTCGATAAATTTGATATACATCCACTCTCCATAACTAGTTATCTTTCTATTAGCACTCCAACTCACACAAAAAATGTTGCATGTACAAAAAAGAGTATTTGCAAGGGAGCAATTAGGTTTTACTAGAACATACAATTACAAACATCCTCCCTTCATTTAACCACTAAAACAATCTTTGGACTAACTAGGCTAGTGAGCGAGCAACCTCTGGTCTCTATTGTCTAGTGGGCCAGCAACCTCTGCACTAACTTGTCTAATGAGCCAGCAATCTCTGATCTGTTGTTAAAGACTCCACACCCGGTAAGAGTTACCCACTCGATCCCTTCCACAAACTCTCTTGCACATTCGTCTTTAGAGCGAGTTGAATTGCCTCGTGATAAATTGGGATGCACCACGCATAATTCAAAATACGAAAAAAGTAGCGTTTTGAAAATGCAATACTCTTTTGGAACAAACTAATGAATCAAGCTTTGATTTGATTTGCAATAACCAAAATTAAATATACATTAATCACACACCACCTATTATTATGCATGCATCTTCATTGCCATTCCTTTTTATCCAACACAACTTTACGTATATCGACTTCTACAGCACCTTTTCCATTTTCCGATCTCATCTTCATCAAATTCCTGTTGTCTTCAAATCCTCAATCTTCCCATATAAATTCCATACCTTCAAATCTATAATCATGCCTGAATAATACCCGAATATTATTAAATTTGCTTATCAACGTCTACAAAACCATGCAGATTAGAAAATCGGCGCAACGAGAAATCCAGGCAAAATCATATAATGATGCCAAAGCGCCCCGCCAGCAGCAAGCCGAAAAGACTACCAGCACCAATGATCAACAACCAAAGGACATGGCGAACGAGTTATCGTTTCGTCTACGAAACATGTCCGAAAACAACATCCCCCCTCCGCAAATGGAAGACATTGATTCTCCAACCGAGGACAGCGTTCGTCAACGAGATTCATTTGCATCGCGTACGTTCTTCGGTAGTAGTTCGACTTCTAGCCAGATGTCTCCATTAACAAGGTCTCCATGGGCGTCGTATGTGGAAAGATCCGCACCGGATTGCTCCGATACTCATTCGAATTACACCGGGTTAATGGCGTCCCTTGTCCGCGAAGAAGGGAACGTATACTCGTTAGCAGCCACTGGGGATTTGTTGTACACCGGATCAGACAGCAAGAATGTCCGCGTTTGGAAGAACCATAAAGAGTTTTCGTCGTTTAAATCGAATAGCGGTTTGGTTAAAGCGATTGTGATTGCGAGCGAGAAGATATTCACCGGTCACCAGGATGGGAAGATTAGGGTTTGGAAGGTGTCAAGTAGGAACCCGAGCGTCCATAAGCGAATCGGGACGTTGCCGACTTTTAAATCGGTCGTTAAGAAATCGGTGAAGCCGAAAAACTACACCGAAGTGAAGGGAAAACAAAAGAATATATGGATAAAACATAACGATGCGATTTCTAGTATTTGTATAAGCGAAGATCAATCGCTTCTTTATTCGGGTTCGTGGGATACGACTGTTAAAGTTTGGAGCGTGACGGATTTCAAGTGCTTGGAGTCGATTACAGCGCATGAAGACGCGATTAACTCGGTGGTTACGGGTTTTGACGGGACGGTGTTCTCGGGATCGGCTGATGGGACGGTGAAGACGTGGCGGAGGGAGTTCGAAGGGAAGAGAACGAAACATTATTTTATAGATAATTTGCTTAAGCAGGAATGCGCGGTGACGTCGCTGATTATTAATCAGGCGGGGACCGCGATCTACGGGGGATCTTCAGACGGTGTTTTGCATTTTTGGGAACGGGATAAGTTGTTATCCCGCGGCGGGGGTGGGGTTTTGAAAGGTCATAAGCTGGCGGTTTTGTGTTTGGCGACCGTGGCGAATTTGGTTTTTAGTGGTTCGGCGGATACGAATATTTGTGTGTGGAGGAGGGAGGAAGGAGGGGAGCATAAGTGTTTGCATGTGTTAAGTGGACATACGGGGCCGGTGAAGGGTTTGGCGGTGGAGGATGAGCGACGGCTGGGGACGGTGTGCCGGTGTGATAGTAACCGAGTTTGGACAGTGTATAGTGGTAGTTTGGATAAGTCGGTAAAGATATGGAGGGTTACTACGGAACCAGCAGACGCAGAAAGCCAACAAGTACCAAGTGGCTCTTCCCGACAGAGAAATTCGGGACAAGTCTTTTCACGTAGGGGAGAGTGAGTACGAGGTGAGGTGAGGTGAGGTGAGGACTATGATGCAATATATGTATCAATGTACAAAATTTGTGACATGTTCATTGTAAAGTTGATGAAACTTGACGGTGTATGCTTATATTAACCTTCCAAAATATAATATTATGGAGTTAGATGAACATTATTAAGTTATTAAAACTTAATTACGGGTGCACACCGCTAACTAAGGTGCTATTTGTTTTTTAAGAGGTAAAATGTCCGTATTCTGCGGACCATATCTGTAGGCATCTGCAGCAGAAGAGGTAGACAAAACTTCTGCAATCTTCAACAAGAAGACTGTTTAACGTCTGCAGACTGCTATAATAAACGAAAAATTAAATAAACCGATTTTTTTAAACTTTATTCAACAACAAACTAGTAATAATTATACAATTTTAACAAAAAATCAAATAATACATTCATTAATCTAAACCTTCTACAAACTTTAATCAACAACAAACTAGTAATAACAGAACAATTACAATAATGGTGAATAGACTATCAAATCTTGAAGAAATAAGCATGCCAATGTAGATGATGGTGGAGGTAGCAGCTAGGGCTGGAGGTGGCGGAGCAGCGTGCGGCGGCGGTGATGTGGGGAGAAAGGAAGGCAGCGGCGGTCGGCTGGGGTAGGTGGAGGAGCAGTGGCGGTCGGTTGGGTTAGGTGGAGGAGCAGCGACGGCGGTCGGCTAGGGAGGAGCAGTGACGGCGACGGCTATTGCGGCGCCGGAAGTGGAGGTCACGGTGGTGCGGCACGGCAGTGGAGGTCGCGGTGGTGAAGGGGAGGAGAAGGTAAAATGAAAGGGTGGCTAGGGTTTAAAACAAGATTGAAGATGTAGAAGATCTGAAAAGAAGAAGGTCCCTGTCTTCTAGGATAAGAGGGCGCGAAGACATTTTTTAATGAAATGTCTTCAGAAAAACAAACAGTCTGCAAGCCTAAAGGACTGCGCGACGCAGACATAAGAGACCAAGAAGATCTTCAGACAAAAACTTCTGCAATCTTCAACAAGAAGACTGTTTAACGTCTGCAGACTGCTATAATAAACGAAAAATTAAATAAACCGATTTTTTTAAACTTTATTCAACAACAAACTAGTAATAATTATACAATTTTAACAAAAAATCAAATAATACATTCATTAATCTAAACCTTCTACAAACTTTAATCAACAACAAACTAGTAATAATAGAACAATTACAATAATGGTGAATAGACTATCAAATCTTGAAGAAATAAGCATGCCAATGTAGATGATGGTGGAGGTAGCAGCTAGGGCTGGAGGTGGCGGAGCAGCGTGCGGCGGCGGTGATGTGGGGAGAAAGGAAGGCAGCGGCGGTGTCACACCCGGCCCTGAGCGGCGGAAACAGCCGGGCGCGCGCGAGTGGGGATTGATAATTAAGCACGGGCCATTGCAAACATTCATAGTAAGATTTTCATTGCGCATGAAATGTTTAATACAAATACATTACATTGTTTAAAAATCACATAAAAACATCCAAGTATAAAACTGTTGAAGATTTCCATGCCATATCCCCTTGCGCGGCGGGAACAACCACGCGCATCGAATGGATAGAACTAAAATCTTCCAAAAAGCTAGTTTTAGATGTTCAGCGTGAGGTGCTCTAAGTGTGACTCCATGCGCTACCTAGTTATCTCCTGAAAGACACGTAAAAACATTTGAATCAGTATAAACTGAGTGAGTTCACAAGTTTTAGTAACTTGATAAATCGCATTGCATCATAGTCTTAATAAAAATCATATTGAAACACATTTCTGATTTCGTGTCTAAACATATACTTGATAATCCGTATGAAAACATGGATCTGACACATATTTCTGATAAAAGTCGTTCAGCGGCTACGCGCGATCATTACTGGAAATCGTGCTCGTCTGTGTAAGTGGCGCTGCCACTACGAGCGAAATAAGTAATACCGTCCCGCGGTTTACGCGCGAACATTTCTGGAAATGTGCTCGTCCATGCAAAGTGGCGCTGCCACTACGAGCTAAATAATATAATGCCGTCCCGCGGTTTACGCGTGGACATTTATGAAAAACCGTGCTCGTCTATGCAAAGAGGCGCTGCCCCTACGAGCTAATCAATAATTCCGTCCCGCGGGTTACGCGCAGACGTTGTGCCGGAAAACAAGGCGCTCGTCCATGCAAAGAGGCGCGACCCCTACGAGCGGGCTCAAACCCATAGTACTGCCCCATGACCATACTAGGCACTCGTCCATGCAAAGAGGTGCGACCCCTACGAGTGGGTGGATCAAACCAGCAGTCCCTACCCTTAGAGTTCCAATGGTAAAGTGATCACTTACTCGAGTTCTAGCGCACATACATCGAAAACCTTAGATAACCGTTCGCATTGCTCATCATGAAATATAATTTAAACACATAATCGCTTGCATAGCTTGTAAGTATACCATGATAAATCATTATTTAAGTACGTGTCCCTCGCCCCGAAAACAGTTTAAAAACAGTGAAAACAGCGAGAATAGGGGCTGTGAGACTCACCTGTGGTTCTTGTTAAGGGATTAATCGAGATTCGGGTTTTCTTGGTGTTGGCCTCGGAATTGAAGGTCTAGAATGCTATTAAATAACAAGAAGTATATATATTAAGATCAAGAATTAGGAGAATATAAGGGTTGGAAAGCAGATCTTAAGGTTATATTCTTGGCTTACCTGGTAACAGGATCGGAAACGAAAACAACGGATGCTTGGGAGATGATTAGTGCAAGTTGCAGTTCTTAAGAGAGAAGTTTGAAGTGTGTTTTGGGTGATAATTTAGGTTACATATTTATAGGCAAACTCAAGGGAACACAATCCCTTGCTTTAGGGGATTGTAATCTCTTCATATCTAGGTGTAATGATGATAAAGTATGGAAATTATTATTATTTATTTAAGAGTGGAGTAGTGGATAAAAGATTTTGATTTGATTTGGACAGGACATGCAGGTCTGTGGTTGGTGGGAGTAGGGTGGCTGACAGTTGACTTTTCATGTTACAGTGTGCTTTTTCAGGTACTTTGTCAGTGTACAGTAAAAAGTGGAAAAATCTCTGAAACACGCTACCGTTTCTTTTTGGGCGGGAGTAATCTCCTTACATCTGGAGAATAGACTAAGTGTTCTGCGCGTATCACTTTGTGCGCATAGCTTTCTGCGTGAAGGTCATTTCTTTGCTGCGGGTAGGTGCGTGACCTTCTCGCAGTCAGGGACATTGAGTTTCATTTGTAGATTCTCCAGGTGGTCTTGGTATTTCAACATAGTGATCAGTCATGTTGAAGTCAATTCCATCTTGGAGCTTCAGACAAACTAGTTCTCAATGTTCCCGGCATGCGGGAAGGTTAGTTCCCCTTCCGCACGCGCATAAACGATTTGGGATGCACCCGCCTTAGCATCATGCGAGACGGTCAACCCATTAGACAACATTAAGTTATAGAAACATAAAACCAATACACTCGCGCATGGCGCATATAACATATGCCCACGCAGGTTCTTAACATGGTGCGCTCGCGCAGGGCGCACATAACGTGCCCGCGCTGATTCTAACATGGCGCGCTTAATATTTACAATCACCTAATTATTAGGTTGATTACTTAGTTTATAGGATTGGGAAATTACCGGGTGTCACAGGCGGTCGGCTGGGGTAGGTGGAGGAGCAGTGGCGGTCGGTTGGGTTAGGTGGAGGAGCAGCGACGGCGGTCGGCTAGGGAGGAGCAGTGACGGCGACGGCTATTGCGGCGCCGGAAGTGGAGGTCACGGTGGTGCGGCATGGCAGTGGAGGTCGCGGTGGTGAAGGGGAGGAGAAGGTAAAATGAAAGGGTGGCTAGGGTTTAAAATAAGATTGAAGATGTAGAAGATCTGAAAAGAAGGTCCCTGTCTTCTAGGATAAGAGGGCGCGAAGACATTTTTTAATGAAATGTCTTCAGAAAAACAAACAGTCTGCAAGCCTAAAGGACTGCGCGACGCAGACATAAGAGACCAAGAAGATCTTCAGACAAAAAACAAACACCACCTAAATGCCACGCTCATTTCTTCAACCTTGGCGTGACCATTTGTAAATTAAGTGTAAATGACAAAATTTAGTCTAATTACAACCATTTGTATGTACTAACCTTGAAATGAAGCCAAACCAAATGAAACACGTCTAATCATGATAACCAATAACATCAAATTTTCCAAATAAGAAGTTTTAGCCTTCTCAAATAAGGGAGTTCTCCTAACATCCCCAACTCCAATCCCAACCGTGCTAATCTCGGAGTCTTGCCGATCAATGTCCCGAAATAAATGCTTAAAATATATGTTAGCTATAAAGCAAGAAATAAATGCTTAAAATATGTTAGCTATAAAGCAAGTGAGTTCGTACCAAGACGTACAAGACAACCATAGTAAACCAGTACTATGGTATGTATACATACCGCACTTGAGGAGGCCACAACCAAGAATGTAAATAATGCTTAAATGTTAAGCCATGCCAACATTACATTACTGTCCATACATACATGATACGAATTTGTGGTGTTTGGGCCTAATGTCAACAAAGTCAATAGAGGAGGGTAAATCGGGTTTTTTTTTCAGAAACAAAGGTTTGGGTATGGTCGGGTTTTGACTGTTTTTGTTAGGTTTTTATCAGGTCGGGTACAGGTGGTACCAGTTTCGTCAGGTGTCCAAGTCAATTCCGGATCCGAGTAATATTTTTCAGATGAACCAAAACCTTGTTTGTATCCGCAGATCAGATACGAGCGGGTCCAGTTCTGGATAGGGTCCGGAACCACCTCTAAAAGTCAATATCAATTATCAATCACGTAGCCCATTATAAGTTGGCCAAAACTCTAGTGCTCCCTAGTCCCATTGGGGAAAGCACCATGTAGAGGTGGGCACGGTGGGTCCCATGTCAAGTAGAGCATTGTCAAGTAGTACTACATGTTTGACTCTGAAGAGTTAATAATTACACAAAGTTTACGTAAGTATACACCATAAAAATAATTGAAATCAAAAAGGAAGTTATAGCATGTATTCCATCTCAATTAAATTAAGTTAGCTTTTTTTTAGTATATATATATATATATATTTGAACGACTAACAAAATATATTAAACACTAGCCGGCAACTAGAAAGAGAGTACAACGCCAATATTAAAAGAAACACCAAAGTACAATAAACAAATTACACCTTGAATCGATGCCAATCATCCCAAGTTAGTTCGCGCATCTTCCCTCTATTTTTTATCCCAAGGTAACTTACCACCTTGACTTCCTCAACCAAACCTGAGAGATTTAGTGAACCCCCATTGTGGACCAAATCGTTTCTCCTTTTCCAAATACACCATGTGGCCACAAGACATATCGCTTGGAACACCAAAGCCTTTACTTTTGAGACTCCCAAAAACTTGTGTGCATTCAACAAATCATGGAAACTAAACAAGAAAAGGTCAGAGACTTTACACCAATGAGTAAGCACAGACCATAAGGCTTGAGCCAACCCACGAGAGACAAAACTATGTTCAACCGACTCCTCATAATCTCCACAAAACGGACAAAGCTTCGAAACAACCGAGATATTTCTTTTTTCCAAAGCATTGAACGTCGGTAGCCGAACGAGTGCCGCCCGCCAAGCCAAAAAGTTCACCTTTTTTGGAACCAACAGGTTCCAAATAAATGCAAATTCCGGAGTCGTATGCGTATTCACCGAGATCCATTCTTTAAGGCCTTTAACTGAAAATTCTTCCATGTCACCAAGCTTCCAAACAATTTTATCTCTCATTGAATTAATTTTTACCTCAAGACATAGTTGAAGGAGTCCTCGCAGCTCCTCCAATTCCTCACCTACTGTTGGATCTCGGATCCAATCCCACTGGCCACACACCCAGCCATCCACCATAAACAATCTATCCGCTACAACACAATCCTTCTTTTTCTCAATCAAAAACAGTTTAGGAAATCGATTGCACAACGGAACCGGGCCTAACCACCAATCTAGCAAAAACCAAGTCCCCCTGCCATTGTTAATCACATTCAGGAAGTATTTATGGATATCTAACTCCACCTCCATCAACCTTGAATTTACTTTTACAACTTGGTTCCACGCACACGAGCTCGATAGTTTCTTTGGAATGGCGTTCCAAGACCTTGAGGAGTGATGACTAGCCCACACCACCCTCCACCAAAACCGACCCTTTTCATTCTTGAAGCGCCACCACCATTTAGCAAGTAATGAATCATTCGTGTCTCTCAAACGATCAAGACCAAGCCCGACAAACTTAATGGGAGCCACAATTTTATCCCATGCAACCCAATTAAGTTTTGTCTTTTCCTCTGACCCATCCTAAAAAAAGACTCGTCTCAACTTTTCGAGCATCTCCAACACCCCTTCAGGGGCTTTAAATAACGAGAAATAGTAAGATGGGAGGGAATTCAAAACGGACTTAATAACCGTGACACGACCCCCAAAAGAGAGATGTTTGGCCTTCCAAAGAGTTAACCGCTTACGAAAAATTTCAACCACTGGATCCCACGCACTTATACCATTCATATTTTTCCCAACTAGAAGACCGAGATGGATAAACAGTAATTTCCCAACTTTGCAATTTAAAATTTCCGCAGCCAAAAGTTTCTCCCCTTCACTAGCTTCAATACCGAACAACCGGCACTTTGCAAGGTTAATTTTAAGCCCCTACACAAGAAAGAAGCACCTTAAAATTCTGCTCAAATTTATGGCATTACGCAACCCCCATTTACCAATAAATATCGCATCATCCGCATATAATAGATGAGAGAGTACCGGGCCTTCTAATCCACACCCTAACCCCTTAAATAATCCCTTATCCTTAGCCGTTTTCATTAGACACGTAAGAGCTTCCATTGCAATAACGAATAAAAATGGTGATAATGGATCTCCCTGCCTCAAACCCCGTAAGCACTGAAATTCCCGAGTAGGAGACCCGTTTACCAAAACCAAAGCCCGACTTGCCAACAATATCGCCGACACCCACCTCCTCCACCTACCCGGAAAATTCATTTGTTCTAAAACTAAATCCAAAAAAAGCCCAATTTAACGAGTCATACACCTTCTCGATATCAACTTTAAATAACATCCCTTGTTTTTTGGTTGTTTTTAGCCAAGCGATGGTCTCGTTAAATACTAAGGGACCATCCAAAATGCTTCTGTTGGCAATAAACGCCGATTGCTCCTCCGACACTAGATTCCCAATTACCGTTTTTAGTCTACGAATGAGGACTTTTGAGATTACCTTATTTAACATCCCAATTAGGCTAATCGGCCTAAAATCGTTAAGACTAACCGGGTCTTTTACTTTCGGTATAAGAGCAATAAAAGAGGCCATACACCGAAACTAAACGACTCAGCATCGAAGAATTTGTCAAACACCTTCATGAAGTCACCAAACACTTCCAAAATCTTTTTAGAAATCTGAAACTAGGAAAAAAAACAGTAAAGAAATAAAAGATGTTTAATCTACTATTATAATAAACAAAAATCTATTTGTGCCACTTGGCACCTAATTGACTATATTTGTGCCACATGACAAGATTTTTTCAATCATTAAAACCTTTTTTCTTTATTTAAATAAAAGGATAATCAAAATTGGTAAATGATTCCATAACCGACAATTTCTTTAAATATGTCCCTCTTATTATGAGTTAATTATTTAATAATTAATAATAATAACTACTAATAGTGGTGTAGCATTGTGAGGTAATATTATTGTAATTTATAAGACCTCACGAATAGAAGTATCTTCACCGGACATGGACATGACTCACATGAGTGCATATCATGAATCATCATCATCATTATCATTTAAAAAACAAAATTAAAGAACTTAGCTTAAATAATCAAATACTACTGTAATCTTTATAATTAATCAATCATATTGTATGCCCAGTTCAAAACTAACTTGAAGTAGAAAATTGTGAGAATTGCATAAACACTTATACGTTATGCATTAAAAATATAATCACATGTAGTTAAAGTAGAGTATATATGTCTATATTTGTATCATTTTGCAAGTTTTTATTTTCAATCATTAAAACCCTTTTTAGTTTAAAAAAATAAGCATGCCAATGTAGATGATGGTGGAGGTAGCAGCTAGGGCTGGAGGTGGCGGAGCAGCGTGCGGCGGCGGTGAAGTGGGGAGAAAGGAAGGCAGCGGCGGTCGGCTGGGGTAGGTGGAGGAGCAGTGGCGGTCGGTTGGGTTAGGTGGAGGAGCAGCGACGGCGGTCGGCTAGGGAGGAGCAGTGACGGCGACGGCTATTGCGGCGCCGGAAGTGGAGGTCACGGTGGTGCGGCACGGCAGTGGAGGTCGCGGTGGTGAAGGGGAGGAGAAGGTAAAATGAAAGGGTGGCTAGGGTTTAAAACAAGATTGAAGATGTAGAAGATCTGAAAAGAAGAAGGTCCCTGTCTTCTAGGATAAGAGGGCGCGAAGACATTTTTTAATGAAATGTCTTCAGAAAAACAAACAGTCTGCAAGCCTAAAGGACTGCGCGACGCAGACATAAGAGACCAAGAAGATCTTCAGACAAAAACTTCTGCAATCTTCAACAAGAAGACTGTTTAACGTCTGCAGACTGCTATAATAAACGAAAAATTAAATAAACCGATTTTTTTAAACTTTATTCAACAACAAACTAGTAATAATTATACAATTTTAACAAAAAATCAAATAATACATTCATTAATCTAAACCTTCTACAAACTTTAATCAACAACAAACTAGTAATAATAGAACAATTACAATAATGGTGAATAGACTATCAAATCTTGAAGAAATAAGCATGCCAATGTAGATGATGGTGGAGGTAGCAGCTAGGGCTGGAGGTGGCGGAGCAGCGTGCGGCGGCGGTGATGTGGGGAGAAAGGAAGGCAGCGGCGGTGTCACACCCGGCCCTGAGCGGCGGAAACAGCCGGGCGCGCGCGAGTGGGGATTGATAATTAAGCACGGGTCATTGCAAACATTCATAGTAAGATTTTCATTGCGCATGAAATGTTTAATACAAATACATTACATTGTTTAAAAATCACATAAAAACATCCAAGTATAAAACTGTTGAAGATTTCCATGCCATATCCCCTTGCGCGGCGGGAACAACCACGCGCATCGAATGGATAGAACTAAAATCTTCCAAAAAGCTAGTTTTAGATGTTCAGCGTGAGGTGCTCTAAGTGTGACTCCATGCGCTACCTAGTTATCTCCTGAAAGACACGTAAAAACATTTGAATCAGTATAAACTGAGTGAGTTCACAAGTTTTAGTAACTTGATAAATCGCATTGCATCATAGTCTTAATAAAAATCATATTGAAACACATTTCTGATTTCGTGTCTAAACATATACTTGATAATCCGTATGAAAACATGGATCTGACACATATTTCTGATAAAAGTCGTTCAGCGGCTACGCGCGATCATTACTGGAAATCGTGCTCGTCTGTGTAAGTGGCGCTGCCACTACGAGCGAAATAAGTAATACCGTCCCGCGGTTTACGCGGCGAACATTTCTGGAAATGTGCTCGTCCATGCAAAGTGGCGCTGCCACTACGAGCTAAATAATATAATGCCGTCCCGCGGTTTACGCGTGGACATTTATGAAAAACCGTGCTCGTCTATGCAAAGAGGCGCTGCCCCTACGAGCTAATCAATAATTCCGTCCCGCGGGTTACGCGCAGACGTTGTGCCGGAAAACAAGGCGCTCGTCCATGCAAAGAGGCGCGACCCCTACGAGCGGGCTCAAACCCATAGTACTGCCCCATGACCATACTAGGCACTCGTCCATGCAAAGAGGTGTGACCCCTACGAGTGGGTGGATCAAACCAGCAGTCCCTACCCTTAGAGTTCCAATGGTAAAGTGATCACTTACTCGAGTTCTAGCGCACATACATCGAAAACCTTAGATAACCGTTCGCATTGCTCATCATGAAATATAATTTAAACACATAATCGCTTGCATAGCTTGTAAGTATACCATGATAAATCATTATTTAAGTACGTGTCCCTCGCCCCGAAAACAGTTTAAAAACAGTGAAAACAGCGAGAATAGGGGCTGTGAGACTCACATGTGGTTCTTGTTAAGGGATTAATCGAGATTCGGGTTTTCTTGGTGTTAGCCTCGGGATTGAAGGTCTAGAATGCGATTAAATAACAAGAAGTATATATATTAAGATCAAGAATTAGGAGAATATAAGGGTTGGAAAGCAGATCTTAAGGTTATATTCTTGGCTTACCTGGTAACAGGATCGGAAACGAAAACAACGGATGCTTGGGAGATGATTAGTGCAAGTTGCAGTTCTTAAGAGAGAAGTTTGAAGTGTGTTTTGAGTGATAATTTAGGTTACATATTTATAGGCAAACTCAAGGGAACACAATCCCTTGCTTTAGGGGATTGTAATCTCTTCATATCTAGGTGTAATGATGATAAAGTATGGAAATTATTATTATTTATTTAAGAGTGGAGTAGTGGATAAAAGATTTTGATTTGATTTGGACAGGACATGCAGGTCTGTGGTTGGTGGGAGTAGGGTGGCTGACAGTTGACTTTTCATGTTACAGTGTGCTTTTTCAGGTACTTTGTCAGTGTACAGTAAAAAGTGGAAAAATCTCTGAAACACGCTACCGTTTCTTTTTGGGCGGGAGTAATCTCCTTACATCTGGAGAATAGACTAAGTGTTCTGCGCGTATCACTTTGTGCGCATAGCTTTCTGCGTGAAGGTCATTTCTTTGCTGCGGGTAGGTGCGTGACCTTCTCGCAGTCAGGGACATTGAGTTTCATTTGTAGATTCTCCAGGTGGTCTTGGTATTTCAACATAGTGATCAGTCATGTTGAAGTCAATTCCATCTTGGAGCTTCAGACAAACTAGTTCTCAATGTTCCCGGCATGCGGGAAGGTTAGTTCCCCTTCCGCACGCGCATAAACGATTTGGGATGCACCCGCCTTAGCATCATGCGAGACGGTCAACCCATTAGACAACATTAAGTTATAGAAACATAAAACCAATACACTCGCGCATGGCGCATATAACATATGCCCACGCAGGTTCTTAACATGGTGCGCTCGCGCAGGGTGCTCATAACAAATACCCGCGCCGATTCTAACATAGCGCGCTCACGCAGGGCGCACATAACATGCCCGCGCTGACTAATATGGCGCGCTCGCGCAGGGCGCACATAACGTGCCCGCGCTGATTCTAACATGGCGCGCTTAATATTTACAATCACCTAATTATTAGGTTGATTACTTAGTTTATAGGATTGGGAAATTACCGGGTGTCACATTCTCCCCCTGTTAAGCGAATTTCGTCCCGAAATTTAGGAGACGTTGCTGGCAGAAGCCATGTTCTGAAAGAGGTGTGGGTATTTCTGGCGCACTTGATCTTCTCTTTCCCAAGTGAATTCAGGCCCACGCCTTGAATTCCATTGAACCTTTACTAACTTGATTCGACTTCTGCGCAACTTTTGTTCTTTCCAATCGGTTACGGCTATAGGCTCTTCTACGAAGTGCAGTTGTTTGTCGATGTGAATCTCTTCCAACGGTAAAATCAACGTTTCATCAGATAAACACTTTTTGAGGTTGGACACATGAAACGTATCATGAACTCCACTGAGTTCGGCGGGTAAACGGAGTTTATAAGCAACCGGACCGATCCTTTCCAGGATCTCAAATGGTCCGATGAAGCGCGGATTCAACTTTCCTCGCTTGCCGAAACGGGGGACTCCTTTCCATGGAGAGACTTTCAAAAGTACTTTATCCCCTACTTGAAATTCCAATGGTTTCCTTCGCACATCTGCGTAGCTCTTCTGTCTATCGCGCGCTGTCTTAAGACGATCCCTAATCTGAAAAATCTTGTCTGTTGTTTCTTGGATCAATTCTGGACCAGTCATTTGCTTGTCACCCACTTCAGCCCAGCACAGTGGGGATCTACACTTGCGCCCATACAAAGCTTCGAACGGCGCAGCCTTGATGCTTGTGTGATAACTGTTGTTGTAAGAAAATTCAACCAATGGGAGATGAGTATCCCAGCTACCACCGAAATCGATTGCGCACGCGCGCAGCATATCTTCCAATGTCTGGATTGTTCGCTCGCTTTGCCCATCCGTTTGGGGATGATATGCCGTACTCATGTCAAGACGAGTACCTAAAGCCCCTTGTAACGATCTCCAAAACCTTGATGTGAACCGACTATCTCTATCAGAAATGATGGACACTGGGACTCCATGTTTTGAAACTACTTCTCGAATATACAGTCGGGCTAACTTTTCCATCTTATCGGTTTCCTTGATCGGCAGGAAGTGCGCTGACTTAGTTAGCCGATCTACAATAACCCAGATCGTGTCATAACCCCCAGGTGTCCTTGGCAGTTTGGTGATGAAGTCCATAGAGATTTGTTCCCACTTCCACATGGGAATTTCTGGCTGCTGAAGTAACCCTGACGGCTTCTGATATTCAGCCTTTACTTTTGAACACGTCAGGCACTTACTGACATACGTCGCGATGGCGCCTTTAAGATTGGCCACCAATACAGCGCTTTAACATCTTGGTACATCTTGTCTGCGCCAGGATGTACGGAATACCGCGTCTTGTGAGCCTCGTTTAATACTCGCTCGCGCAATCCTCCCTTGAGAGGGACCCATATGCGGTTAGCGAAATATAGATTGCCGTTCTTAAGTTCCAAATTCTTAATCATACCCCCAAGGGATTCGTTTTCAGCAAACTCTGGTTTCAAAGCTGCTTGCTGAGCGTCTCGGATGCTGGTAAAGAGATCTGCGCGAATGGTCAGCCTTAGAGCCTTGACTCGTAGCGTTTTTATTCGCTCATTCCTGCTTAGCGCGTCTGCCACCACATTCGCCTTTCCAGGGTGATACTTTATTTCACAATCATAATCGTTCAACAATTCAACCCATCTTCGTTGCCTCATGTTTAAATCCTTTTGATCAAATATATGTTGAAGGCTCTTGTGATCCGTAAAGATTATACACTTTGTACCATAGAGGTAATGGCGCCAAATCTTTAGCGCGAAGACAACCGCTCCAAGTTCCAGATCATGCGTTGTGTAGTTCTTTTCATTGGTCTTGAGTTGGCGCGAGGCATACGCTATGACTTTGTCTCGCTGCATAAGGACACATCCGAGTCCCTGATGTGAAGCGTCGCAGTAAACGACGATGTCGTCCGTCCCTTCGGGCAGAGACAAAATTGGCGCACTACATAACTTCTATTTCAACATTTGAAACGCTGCTTCCTGATTTTCGCCCCAAACAAACTTCTTGTCTTTCTGAGTTAGCGCGGTCAGAGGTAGAGCTATCTTGGAGAAGTTCTCAATGAAGCGTCGATAGTAGCCAGCTAGTCCTAGGAATTGCCTCACCTCAGTTGGGGTTTTTAGCGCTTCCCAGTTTTCAATGGCCTTGACTTTGGAAGGATCAACGTGTATTCCTTTCTCGTTTACAACGTGACCGAGAAAGTGAACTTCTCTAAGCCAAAACTCGCACTTGGAAAACTTCGCATACAACTTTTCTTTCCTCAACAATTCCAAAATCAATCTCAGGTGTTGCTGATGCTCGGCCTTGGTCCGAGAATAAATCAGAATATCATCTATAAATACAATCACAAACTTGTCTAAGTATGGTTTGCACACGCGGTTCATCAGATCCATGAATACAGCCGGCGCATTAGTTAGCCCGAAAGGCATCACTAAGAACTCATAATGGCCGTATCTAGTTCGGAAGGCTGTTTTCGGCACATCTTCCTCATGGACCCTAAGTTGGTGGTATCCGGACCGTAGATCTATCTTCGAATAATAACTGGATCCTTGCAACTGGTCAAATAAGTCGTCAATCCTCGGTAAGGGGTACCGATTTTTGACTGTCAGCTTATTCAGCTCCCTGTAGTCAATACACATTCTGAACGAACCATCCTTCTTCTTAACAAACAGTACTGGAGCTCCCCAAGGTGAAAAGCTTGGGCGTATGAAACCCTTATCCAATAGTTCCTGTAACTGATTGGATAGCTCTTGCATCTCAGATGGAGCTAGTCGATAAGGCGCTCGAGCTACTGGCGCAGCTCCTGGGACCAAATCAATACGAAACTCGACTTGTCGCGGCGGCGGTAATCCGGGCAAATCTTCAGGAAAAACTTCTGGAAATTCGCGCACTACTGGTAAGTCTTCAATTCTTCGCTCATCTCCTTTCTTCTCTACTACATGCGCCAGGAAGGCGTAGCACCCTTTCCTTAGGCACTTGCGCGCTTTTAGGCACGAAATTAGTATCGTCGCAACTCCCCTTCTTTCTCCTTGAATCACCAAGGTTTCTCCGTTCAACAGTGGGACCCGAACCTGCTTCTCATGGCAAATAACTTCCGCGTGGTTCTCGACTAACCAATCCATACCTATCACAATGTCAAAACTTCCCAAGTCTATTGGCAACAAGTTAATATTGAACCCGTGACCTCCCATGACTATTACACATTGTTCAGTTCTTTCGTTTGCGCATAACTGCCTACCATTGGCTAGTTCTATAGTATAAGGTGTGTCTAGCCTACTGGTTGCTAGGCCTAGGGAGTCTTTAAACTCAGCGGATATAAAACTTAGGTCAGCGCCAGTATCAAATAAGACAGATGCAAAATGTCCGTTAAGCAAAAACGTACCGGTTACCACATTCGGCTCTTCTTTAGCTTCGCCTGCGCCGATCACAAAAGCTCTCCCGCGAGCTTGGTTTCCCTTTTGCGGGCAATCCCGACTAAAATGCCCTGACTTCCCGCATGCGTAGCAGTTGTCGCTCGCTCCAGCTTCTCTGACATGGCAATTCATCGTCTTGTGCCCTGGTCTGCCACATTTGGCACATTCGATTCTTGCGCATTCACCCTCGTGGTGATACTTGCATTTGTTGCACCATGGGCGAGGCCCGCTGTATCCTTTCCTTGATGGCTCCGCGGCTTGGATCGCGTAAGCCCTTACGCTCTCCTGCTTCTTGAACGGTGGCTGCTTGGAGTCGGACCCTCGGTGGTGAGAGTTCCACTTCCTCTTGGGATCAGAGGTTCGCTGCTCGATTCCGCGCGTAGTTAACATACCCGCACGGACCGTATCCCTTGTAAGGGTGATGGCCCGCGCTACCCGCCTCATCAAAGGTTGGAGGCGCTGCAGCGTTGAGCGGAACCCTAACAACAGGAGGTAACCCAAAGATATACCTCTCGATCTTCTTTTCCTCCGTGTTTGCCATGTCTGGCACCAACTGGCAAAGCTCGTTGAACCGGTTGTTGTAGGCGTCGATATCCGTCCCTACCATGGTGTGGTTCCAGAATTCCTGTTGTAGGTTCTGAATTTCTGCGCGAGAGCAGAACTTTCTCATCAACATTTCCTTCAGTTCCTCCCAGGTCTTGTGGAGAGCAACTTCTCGCCCCAATGTTTTCGTTTGAAGCTTCCACCAAGACGAAGCTGCTTCTTGAAACATGCAGGTCGCGTAAAGGACCTTCTGGTTTTCACTACATCCGCTAATGGAGAGAACTGTCTCCATCTTGTCAATCCAGTTGTAGAGCCCAATGGCCCCTTCGGTACCCTTGAATGGCCAAGGCTTACAGGCCATGAATGTCTTATAGGAGCATCCTTTGTCCAAGGCTCCTGATTCGGGTTCTGGGGTCTCATTCTGACGACCCTGACTTGATTCGGCCTTGCTGGCCTCATGTGTTGCGATTGCTTGCGCGATTATTTCCGCGAGTTCCTCGGGTGTCATGGTAATTCCCTTGGCTTTAGTTGGAGGCATTCTCGCTTTAAAAGAGTGAAAACATATCAATCTTAGCGCATGTATTCTGAGCACATAATATTATCATTATTTACTAGACACTGTGTGACCCGTGTTCCTAAGTGTGTGTATAGTTTCTTTTGAAAATATTTCATGCGATTTCCCCCAACGGTTATAGTCTAGGTTAAAACTTCTTTTCCTAGTTCGCTATAACCAGTGCTCTGATACCAATCTGTCACACCCGGCCCTGAGCGGCGGAAACAGCCGGGCGCGCGCGAGTGGGGATTGATAATTAAGCACGGGCCATTGCAAACATTCATAGTAAGATTTTCATTGCGTATGATTTTA